>NC_069377.1:3030303-3333333 GCF_021730395.1 Mercenaria mercenaria | reverse complement strand
GATTGGGAGAGAGAGGGGGGGAAAGGGGGGTATACAGAGAAGATACGGGGGGACAGGGGAAGAGAGAGAGGGGGGAGAAAAAAATATGGGGAGGAGAGAAAAAGATCCCCGTATGACGAAGCAGTTAAAAATGAAAGATCTCAAAGAATTTTGTATTTTTTATACGCCCTTTCATTAAAATGGTTGTAAAAAGGAGATATAAAAGCCTTTAGTTCAGTTCGATAAATTGGGTATTCAGTTTTTAAAATTGAAGTGATTTTACAATTATGGCCGCAAGAAAATATAAAAAAATCAAAAATGGGGTTTTCCCAGTTTATTGAAAAGAACCTTTTTTCTTTACGCGTTTTTATTGGGGGACGTGAATCATCAAGTCATTTCCCAAACACGGAAAACTTTAAGACTCACAGAATCACGGCATCAAGGGGTGTATCTAAAAATGTATAGCAAGCCTTAACCTCTTAAAACAAATTTTGTGTTACATTAAAATAAGTTTTCTTTATTTTTTCATCATTAATTTTTATTGTTTATAAATATTTTTTGATTTTGACGTTAAAAATGAAAATGGGAAATTTGAAATTTTGACGTTAAAAATGAAATATGTTTGAAAAATTGACGTTAAAAAAGACAAAAGAATTGCAAACCTTGTATAGGAATGATTAAGTTTTTTAGCGTCCAGCCACAAATCCCGAATTTTGAAGTGAAACCGTCTGGTTTGATGTTTGTCGAGTTAAAATTTTTGTTAAATAAAATGCTCCCATCTTTATTCCGGTAAGTCACTCTTGTCTGACAAAAGAAAAAATTTAAATACGGCACATCGTGATTTGTAAAATAAAAATGGAAACTTTTACTTTTGAAAATTGATTTGAACTTATGATGTAAAACTCTTGCAAAATTTTTCAAAAGTTAAGAAAAAATTTTTAAATTTTCAACGCAATGCTTTTTAAAAATAAATAAATTGGTTTTCGTTGTTACCTGTATACAATAAAATGTATGTACCATAAAACTATAATTACAGTTTATTTGATATTTTTGAGTTGTTTTTTTCGTTTCGGCAAGATCAAATTTTTTGTGTACATACTGTGTAATTGATGTAAATTGATTGAAAATGTATAATAGTTTTGTAAAAGATCGGGATAAACATATTTTATCGAAGTACCGGTACACATTTTTCCCCACAAGTATAAAAAAATAATAAAAACATAGTTTTAGTCAAGGTCTACATTATTCCACTATTTCAAAACAAATATTATGAAAAATGAAAAATTCTGTAAATGTGAAATATTAAAATGTGACATAGTAAGTTCTGTTAAGCATGATTTCTATTTTTTTAAATGAAATCATTATTTTTTACATCATGTGTTTTTTAAATAGATATGTTTGTAATTAATATGAAATTTTTTATTTTATTTCTCGTTAACTTATTTTGTAGCCTTTTTAAAACACTTTCCCTGCCGTATTATGTTTTTTTTTTTCCTCATGGCTTTTTTGCTTATAGAACTTTGAAAAATAATTATAAAAACTTAAATTATCATATAAAAAGTCCTTGCTTTTTTTTGGCCAAAGTCCTCTTTTTATTTCGATGCTTTTTTTAGAAAAACGTCATAAAAGGGTTTGTCTCGTCACAGGTAGGTTTAGTTGTAAAAAAAAAATTTCGTTATACCTGTAGGGTTTTTGACATGCCCCTTTCAGTTTTTGCCTTAACTTTGCATTAGCCAGGATACAATGACTTTTTAAAAAAGGTTTTATTTTTTTTTAAAAAATTTTTTCCCTATCGGCGGTTTTCTTCCCCAAGTTAAATAAGTATTCCTATATCCTCTTGTTCTGTCTGTAAAAATTCGTTCGCCGTGTTTTTTGTCCCTTTATTTTGGTTTCTGCTAGAGTCGCCCCAAAATCAGAAGGTCCCCAACTTTCATGCTCCCCACAGCAATACGTTGTAACCTATATATTTTTTAACATTTTTAAAAAAGGTATGTTTTACTAAATTTTTAAAAGAAATAAGCTTAATCGGGATTTCTTACAGGGTTTGTAATTTCCCAGTTCCCACATTAAATTTAAAAATTTTGTAAATCAGACTTTTAACAAGCAGAGCATTTTTTTTGTAACTTTTACTAAAAACCAAAGGATAAAAAGCGACTTAATTAATCACCCCAAAATGGTTATCATTTTTCCTCTTTTTTATAATTTGGTTACATGGTTCGGCCCCTACTTCGCGAGCATGCTCTATGGTGTTTTTGGGGGTGTTTTGTGTTCCGGGAATCTACCTTACTTTATCTTTGTTGTGACTAGTACCGGGTTCACTGTACAAAATTTTTTTTTAGATGAGTGTAAACTTGGTCAAATAAAAATGTCTGAGACTCCATACCCAAATATCAGGTACGACAAACAATGAATTTTATTTTTGATCCCTTAACTGAATTTTTTTTTTCAGAATGGTCCTAGTCCTAGCGAGGTAAAGGTGGGCCCAGTAAAGAATATTTGGTAAAAAAGGTGAGTCACAGGGCCCAATGAATTTAAATTGACGCGAAAATTTGAATTAAAACAGAGAATTTTTATTAAAAATGTTTGTAATTTTTTATCTTTTTGATAAATATTTTAAAAACGTTGAGAAATATATTTTGTCCATATCTAAAATATCAAGATAGCTTCAGGTTTTTTTAAAAAAGTTTAAAAAAGCATATGGGCTCAATGCATGAAAGCTCGTTCAACAGTTTTGATGAATATGAAATGGGCGATGTGCAGTAAGTTGTTTTTGGTTATCTTTTTTTAAAAATGTGAATATGAAACCTGTATTCAGCACAAACCCAAGACAGCCAACGATGAGTATAGATCAAAAAGGGTTTTTTTTAAAATATTTACAAATCGAATATCCCAAAAAAAACAGTTTTAATTACGTTCATGTTACGGACGTTGTTTTAAACCCCCCTTTTCCCTTAAACTTTTGTTTTAATTGTAAATTTACCCCCCTTTCTAAATATTTATTTAAAAAAAACCCCTAACAAAAAATTAGTTTTTAAATTTTGTTATTGTTAATACAATTTTTTTTGCCTTTTTTCTTTTCCCTTTTGTTTTTGTCAGTCAATGAAATACTTTTTTAGTTGACGGGCCGGGGTCAAACCATACCTCCGCACTCAAAGGACAAAGTCAGAAAAATGACGCAGTCTATGCCCATGATTTCAATAAAAGAATAAAAAATTTCCCACTTTTTTTTCAAGAAACTTAAAGTACACATAAAAACGGGTGGTACAAAAAACTAGATTTTGAAAACTATTGCGATACTAAAAGCAAAAAAAAAAAATCTAATGTTTTAAATGGGTCAAATTGGCACACTGTGAGTTTTTGTTTTAAAAAAAAAATAAAACTACTTGTGTTAAAAAATCATTTCTATTTAAAAAAAAAGTTTTTTTTATTAAAACCATGGCATTGGGGCCCCCCCCCCAAAACTAGAGATAAAAAAGCCAATTTTAAACTTTTAGAAATTTCAGTGGTTTGATGTGGGAATCGTGTTCAATAAACAAAAAAAACCCGTAATCAAAAATCTCGGGTTTAAATATCAATGAAAAAAATTTCATCTTTTTCCAAAGGTCGTCAAAATATAAAAGTGATCTAAGAGAGAGAGAGAGGAGGGATAGAGGGAGAAGGAGTCCGAAGTTTGTGATGAGAGCTGTAAAGATATGAGAGATCTGTTTTTAAAACACCCTTTTTAGAAACTTTCAGGGGCGTTAGGAGTGAAATTTTTTTTTACTTCTGAAAGAATCTGCCTTTAAATTTGGGGTTTGACGGGTTTATGCTTCAAAAGGGGCCCCTTAAGATTTTATAAACAACCAACATCCTCTTTTAAGTCCCGGGTTTTGCAATTTTTGGAAAGTGTCGTATTTGTCTGGTCATTGGGATCATGGAGCACATTAAATTTTGTAAACCCAAAAATCCACCAAAGCGGTATGGGAGGAGGGGGTTGGGGGGGGGGGGGGTTGGGGGGGGGGGTATTGTTGACTTTTGTTCCCTCTCATGAAAAATCAGGTCGTTATTCTGTTTTTTGGTTGGTTCTACGTTCAAAGTCTTTCCAATAGTAATAATCATTTATCAACTTATTCAAGCGAATTGTTGACATCGCAACATAATACGCATGACTTCCTCAGATTTCTTTCTAATTTGTTACAAGCGAGATTTCATCCCCAGTTAAACAAAAAAAGCTATTAATAATTTGTATTGAAGCTTTAAGTTGTGCTTTGGGGGCAAATATTCTCCCTTTGGCCCAGTGAGACCAAATCAGTTGATATCTTGCTTTTTCCCCTATTCAGTAATTTTTTCAATAAACACTTATTTGAATAAATTGGGGGTACTCCCCAAAATTTGAATGATGGCCAGTCCCATTTTTAGAATATAGCGGGGGGAAAAAGGTTATGAGAATTCAAAATATTGTATGATAGTTGAAAGTGCGGTAATTTTTTCTGTCTGTTAGTAGATAACAAATAAAAACTCGATAAAGCAAATACCGTAGTTTTGAAATTTGAGTTGGGATCAATTAATTTTTTTTAATTGGACTTTGATGGAAAAATTGAGCACTATTGATCCCCAATTTTACTGTTTGTTTTAAAATAAGAGTTGCAGTTTTTATGTAAGTTTTGAACAAAATTGAATATTTTACTAAATAATAATTAATTCTATTTTAAAAGAATACATAATCCTTTTCAAGGTATCTATAGGGTATTTAAATTCTTTATGTATAATTGAAGTTGTTCATTGTAAAATGAAAATTTCAGATTTTTGTTTGAAATTTAAAAATAAAAATTTATGTTTATTGCAAAAAGTAATCTATCAAAAAAGCCTTTGGGAATCTTTGACTTACTACAATTCATTTATATCCCAGACCTTTTGCAGGCAATAAAAATGCGAATTTTGGTGGGGGTTAGTCGGGGTTTAAATTTTGTTTTGGATTGGTTTTTCCCAAAAGGGTGTTCCATGAAAGACAGGTGCTCAGATTTCGATTGTTTGGGGGTCCCCTGACACAATTTAGGCCAAAAATTTTGCGTTTTGGATGGTGGAGGAGGCCCCTGGGGCCCCCAGTCATTTTTTACCGGAGCGTATTTGGGGAAGAATGAACTTCTGTGAGTAAGTTTGATGCGTAAATTTAAAATGAGTTTTAAAATTTATTGAATTTTTTGTTTTAATGCATGAATACTTCAAAATTTTTTTCCAAATTTTTTTGATTTTTTTTTTTCAAAAAGAACAGAAACAAAAAAAAGATTTTTGGAAAAAATTTTAATTTTTGTTACTGAAACTTACTTTTTTAAAACTTATTTAAAAGTTTTAGATATTTTCAGTAAAAACCAACCTAAAAGTAGACCCGGTTTGCACTATAGCCCGTGACCCCAAATGCAAAAAAATAATTTTTAGCATTAGTGAAAGGGAAAAAACATAATGAATTTTTAAAAATTGAATTATAAATATTTTTATTATTATCCCAAAACATTTTTATCAATAAAAAATGTTAATGGAAATGTTTTAAAAATTTAAAAAATAAATGTTTTTGCGGGAAATTTGTAAAAACGTTTAAAAGAGTGAATTGGCACAATATTACTTGAAAATGTTGTAATTTTTGTAGGAATGCTTGTTTGTTGTATTTTTCGGTAATATTCAATCGAATAAAATTTATTTTTACCATTTTTTGAGAGTGTTTTTACGAGATGAAACCTCATTTCACTTTCCCGGGTATCTAGGAAACGGGGTGGGAATTTGTTACTAAATCTTTGGCATACCATGCATGGTGCAAATTGCTAAGTTTTTTCACAAAGTTTTGTTCTTTTTTTTGACTTTGCAGTTTTGCCAAGTTTTTTTGGGACTGAAACAGATCTCTATTCTTTTTATTCACACATACGGTTTGTTTGAGTGTTTTAATGTATATAAAGTTTCTTTCTTTTTTTCCCTTTTTTATTAAAAAATTCTCGTTTTCGATTAACTTGGCAAATTTTTGGGAGGGTTTTAGTCCTTTAAGGGTATGTTCTATGAAAAATCCCATTTGTTGCCTATTTATTTGGGTTTTTGTATTGAATTATTATTCAACTTTTTCAGTGACAAGGTTTGTTTACCCGAGCGTTGCCTTTTCCCCTATTTGAATGTCTTTTTAAAACCCTTTTTAAGGAAATTTATGTATTGCTTTAAACAATTTATATTAAAATGACAAAAATCTATAAAAAATAAGACAACTTTAACTTGTTATTGGTTTTTCCAGCAAAGTTATAACCCTGAACGAAAATAATGGTTATTACTACAAACATATAAGACGAACGAATTATAGGGTGTTATGATAAATAAAAATTTTGAACAAAAATTTAAATTGGTTTTACAAACAAAATTTAATTGAACGAAAAAAATTTTGTTTTACTAAAAACATAATTTATGACGAAATATCTGAAATCACTAATAAACAAAATTTTTTGAACGAAAATATACGGTTTATTATATAAAATTAATTTGAACGAAAATGTTTTTTTATTACTAACAAAAATTTTTGAACAAAATTTATACGGGTTTTTTAAAAAAACACATTAATTATGAACAAAAAATTTTCTGGTTCTAAAAAATATATAATTTGAAGAAAATATATGGTTACTCTAAAAAAACATAATTATAATCTGAATGAAAATATGTTGAAAATTATAACAATAAAATTCTGAAAAAAATATAGGTTACTTTAAAAAACTAAAATTTCTGAAAAAACAATATGTTATTATAACAAACTAAAATTATAAACAAAAATATTTTGGTTAACTAAAACTATAATTCTGAACGAAAAAAAATGGTATTTATTTACAAAAAAAAATTTTTGAACAAAAATATATGGTTTTTAACAAAATATAATTCGAAAAATAATAGGGTAATTTAACAAACATAACATTGAACGAAAATACGGGAATAAAAAACGATATAATTTGAACGAAAGTATACTGGTTTTTACAAAACAAACTTTTAAAATTTGAACGAAAATATCGGGAAATTTGTAACAAACAAATTCTGACGAAAGTATATGGAAATAATAAAAAAACATAAAATTCTTAGCAAAAGTAGTAAAAATATAGTAAATTTTAAAATTCTGAACAAATTAGATGAAATTAAAAGAAAAAAACAAATGGTTTATAGTAACCTGTATATCCACGTAGGAATATCTTGAAGTTCAGAGAACAAAGTTTTTTTAAACTCCATCATAAGTTCATTGTATTGTTCCAGTGAAATTCTTTAAAACTAAAAGCAAAGAAAGAATAAAAAAAAGACAAATTGTTAAAAATTGGTCAACTTTACTTTTTTTTTGTTTTAACCTACTAGATATTCGTTGTAGGTAACTTTGTTTTATTATAGATTGTATCATAAAACGTTCTTAAAATATGCAATTTAATTCTTTTATCCTAGCTGATAACATTAATCCAATGAACCAATTGATGAGTGGAACAAACATCAGGTCAGTGAGCTTTAAAACGACGAACATAATTATAATCGTTAGAAAGCTCAATCCGTTTCAGTATAGGAATCTGTTAAATTTTAACCAAGCAAAGGACAAAAAAAACGAATCATAGTTCAAGTTGTTTTAAAAATTTTTAAAAAGTAACAAAGTTTGCTGCGGTTTTTTGTCTTGGTTATTAAGGAACTTATGTACTTTAAATTTAATTTTAAGCTGAGTGTAATATAAAAACTTACCACAAGACACTAGTAAATTGATGACTCAAACTTTAAAAAATTAGAAAGGGAAACATAAACATTACAAAAAAAAAATAGAGAAAAGTGACGTATTAAACATTTGCAGGTGTCAGAAACTGAACTTATACTTTAAAATGTCTTTGGCAATTTATTTCCTAAATTTATTTCAGTCAAATTAAAATAAAATCTTTTTTCGTTTTAGTTTTCTTGTCTTTCAAACTTACTGGAAAGTTTTTTAGAAGTTTTTTGTTTGTAGACAAAAAGTATAAATCAAAAAAATTTGGTGTGAAAAAATTGTGAAAAATTTTTAAAATTGATTGACCCTTCATTTATCGCATTCTTTCTATTTGATGGTCTGAAAGACTTTGTAGTTTTCCTACATCCTTAAAAATGGGGGGGGGGAGTTGAAATTTTACTTGAACTTGCTTTTTGGCCCTTAAATTTACGCTTTTTGTGCTTGACTGCAAAAAATGTTGAGTAAAAAAACCTTTTACTGATGGGTTGGGGGTTTTTTTTTTCGATCTTTCGGACGTTCAGCACGACTTTTTATGTGTTTTGGTTTTGTTTATCCTGCTGAAAATTTCGGCCTGGGGGATTCCAATATTCCCACTTTAATAGTTTGGGTATTGTATAACAACTTTTGATAGGGTGATGCTTTCATTTTAATTTGTTTTTTGGCGTCCTGTCAATGCAGCTCTATAACATAGTCCCCTTTCAAATTCTTTTTTTTTTGTTCTGTCATTTTTTTTTCGTTTGGGCAAACCCTTATTCTAATGGGGACCATAAAACCCCTTTTTATGGAATTACAGCTTGTGTATATTCAAGGTTCCTGTGAAACCCCCGTATGAACACACTGCGAATGTCTTTAAATTTTTTTTTTTACTTTTAGCATTTGAAAAGTTTGAGTTTGCTCAACCGGGATAGCATCAATACCCTTGTCAGAAAAATTTGTTATTGATATTTGATAAGTAAAAATAGCACGTAGGATTTACTCCTTTTCATGTTGTCGTTGTATAATTATTGTTGAATTGCTGTAATTAAAAGGAATTTGGGGGCATTTGTGGTGATTTGGGGTCATTATGTGAATGACGGGCCAGTTCGCAAATTATGCCCTATAAAAATTAAAAGGGGAACCCCGATATTTTTTAATAGGAGGTCTCGTTTTTTAAGACACAATGTAAAATTTGGACCAAAACAGAAACAAATTTAAAAATAGAGTCTGGGGGTATAAATAGTAGATGAATGATAGAGAGCTATTCGGTATCCCGCGGTTGAAGAAGAACCGAGGATTCAATAATAATTTTTCCATACCCTTTAAAGGGACTATTGAGTTACCTGTCAGGGGGGATAAAATTTAAAAAGAAAACTTTTGGGAAATTTTTTAGACTAAAAAGGTAGCGAAATTTTATAAGGTTTGAGTATGAGCCAGCGCAAGGAGTTTTCCTTAAGGTAATTGAATGTATAGGCATGCTTATAGGTGAGTCGGGAATGAGAAGAGACCCCGGTTTTGGTAATTACTGAGATGTAGGAGAGTTCCAGCTTATAGACGGTTCGCATTTTGGCAAAAATACAGCCAAGGTCGGGGATAATACCTAATGGGAGTTAATGCTACATATGATGCTATAGGCGCTGAGCATCAGGAGTCAGGGAATTTTATAGAGTTTGAGGGACAGAGGCCCGGGCCCATGCGAAGGACCGTAGTTTTTGATTCAAAGACATTTTTGACAGGAACTTCAAAAAAAAAGACCGTAAGTATAGAGTTCCAGCCTTGGAGTTGGCTAAAAGGAAAATTTTTAGTTTGAAATATTTTTTAATTTCCCGATCCTGAAATTGATGCTCATAATTAAAATCATTTACGATATTGGTCACGAATTTTTAGGAAGGTGGGGCCCGAGGAAAATTCTATATCTGAGAATTTTGGGCTCACCCCGCTTACGTTTAAACAAAGGACATTTACATTGTTTTCAGCTAGTCTAAAAACATAGCCTTGTGATTGGATCAAAACATTGTTCAAAATACAAAGGGTAGGATTCCCCGGGTCATTAAACCCGTATCCGAATCCTTTTCCCCTCCCTGAACGGCTAGTTAACCCAGCCTTTAACATTTTTGGTTTTCGGATGGTATCAGTGGACTGTCCCCTTTTTTATTTTAACCTCTAATTTTCTTTCATAGTCTTGTATTTTGTTTCTAAGTTAGAGTTTTTTCAGCGCGGAACTATTTCGTTTCACATTTGTCTTAAATTTTTTGAAAAAAAAAGTTGGTTGGTGCCCCAAACGGTTTTTAAAAATTTTTTCATTTAATTTTGTCCCTTCCAAAATCATTCCCCAGTTTAACTTGCCATTTTTGTTTTTTAGCTATGATATTGTCTTTTTTGCGGCGGTGATACTTCCTTTTATACCCTTTAAAGCCCCCCAAAAGTTTTTTGTCCCCTACTATTTTACCGCTTTTCCCGTTTTCGCCATCCCTTTTTTTTGTAACAGAAAAGTATGTAAGAAACCCCTTGTATTTATTTTCACTACAGTGTTTATTGTGGTGGCCTTTTTTGCCCTGTAGTCAATGGCTTTGTGGTTTGAGGTTCAAAGCCTTAGGGGGTTGTTTTAGTAAGTTTCAGTTTTATTTTGCAGTATGTTGTTTTTGGGATGAATTGGAAAAAAATATATAGATAAAAAAATAACAAAATATTAATAGGGACCCATTTTAAATCGGCTTTTACTGTGAGATAAAAGTTTTTAGAGGAATTTAATAAAAAGGCAATTACCATTTTTAAGTTTTTCGGGAAAAGATCGCTAATCAGCTATAAGACAAAAGGATAAACTTTTTATATTTCATACTTTAA
Organism: Mercenaria mercenaria; assembly: GCF_021730395.1. Lineage (NCBI taxonomy): Eukaryota > Metazoa > Mollusca > Bivalvia > Venerida > Veneridae > Mercenaria > Mercenaria mercenaria. Next base: position 3,322,808 of record NC_069377.1, on the reverse strand, counting down.
ACTCCCCCCTTTAAAAATTTTTTCTTTTAACAGGTCTATTTCCTTTTTCTAAAACTTCCCCCTTTAGGAAAGTTGTAAATAGAAATTTTTATTATGCAAAATTTTTAAGAAAAAACATTTGATTTTTGACAGACAAAACTTTTTTACTTTACTTGTTTTGTGCGTTTTTCTTTCGAAGTATTTTATACGTCACCCGTATTTTTCAAATTTATGGGGAGAAACCTGATGATTGATTTTGGAACTTAGCTGAAAATATTTTGAAAACAACTAACAAATTTGGCACACGAAAAATCGAATTTTTTAAAAACTATATATCCCTTTTTTAGTTACAGGCTTTTCAAAATTATTAGTAACAATTTAAAAGAATTAAAGCAATCTGCAATAACCAGTGAACTTCGTTCGTTTTCTTTGTGTTATTGTTGTTAAACGTTTTAGTGGGGCCGGTCAAATACTTTGAGCTCTTTCCCTTTGTCTTGTTGGTCCCAAAACTCGAGAGGTTTGTTGAATTGTTCTTGTTAGAAACCCCTCGCCCGTGGTTTTTGTATAAGTTAAAATTTTTGTCTACAGGGTTTTTAAGGTATAAAGGAAAAAAAAGCAGTAGTTTGTGAGATAGAATGCCGAAACTTAACAATTTTGAGCTGAATAGGGAGTGAACCAATAATTTTACTACGAAATTTCCATGCGATTATGTATTCTATGTATGCGGTTTCAGCATAATTCGGCCATGACAGAATTTTTTATAACGACAGGAAATGCTGAAATCGCACCAGAAAATAGGTAACCGAACGGAAAAAGGGTGGTTTCATGTGGGGTTTCTTCTTTTAAAGATCATGTCCCCCCCCACCCCCCCGCTAAATTGAACTATTGAAAATAATACGTAAAGCAGAAAAATTCACGGGGTTACGCTTTTTCGTGAAGCCTACTCTCGCGAAAATTTAAACCTCGGTGAATATTTACCTTATAATTAAAAACCGCAGGTACCGTTTTACAAATTTGGAAAATTAAAATCGCGACATACTAAAAAATTTCAATTCGCGGATGAAGACCCCGGAAAAAAATTTTGCCCTTTTTTACAACAGTGAATGTTTGTGATTTTAAACGTGATTTTTTTATGTTTTTTAATTATATGCAAGTTTATTAGGTGTAATGAGCCCTGTTTTTCAGTTCAATATATGATAACAAAATACATTTTTTTTTACTCTTCTTTCCCCTCTGCAAAATATGCGCCTTAAAATTTCTAGTTTTCTTTGAAAATTTTTAAAATTATTTGCAATTCGTAAAAATTTGGGATTTTTTTTTTTTTTTCCCCTTGGGTTCCCAAAATTTTTGTTTGTTGTTCGGGTCTGACATGTTTTTCAATTGTTTTGGGGTTGGTTTAAATTTAATCTTGTTTTCGTTATTAGTATGGAATGGGAACGTTTTTTTAAAACTGTCCGTATCAATCTTTTAAAACTCTTTCCCGTCGGCGTAGGGGAATTCCCCTTTAAAAAAAAATTTTAAATGGCGTTGTTTTCTCACGCCGCCATTGCCTGGTGAGTTGAATTAAATACCTATGACTCCATAAAATTTCTGTCCCCAAACCAGTCTTTTCCCGAAATAAAGAGGGGCCCAAAATTATTAATGCCCCAATGTTCAAATTTTGTTATTAAATTTTTTTTTTTTATTTTATTTAATTACTTTGATTGAGAACTTTAAATTTTTTTGCGCTTGGTTTGGCCCCGTGCCCCCTTTAGTTTGGGCTAATTATTGAAAAAAAAGATGGAAACTGCAGTAATAACTAATATATACTTTCTTTAATAAAACCCCAAATAAAATTGTAACAAAAGGGGTCTTAAATAAATTAAACTTTTTTTGGTTTGTCGTTTTCCCCCCTTGCGGCAAACACCTTCGGTTTTAAAATACTTCCGTAATTTCTTTCCCGTTCTCCCGGGAAAAAATGATACGCAGCGGGCTAAATGCTTTTTCGTGAAAATCCCCTTTTTAAAATTTAAGGGAAGAAAAGTTAGGCCCCAAACACATTCTCACCACACCCCCAAATCAAAACATCCCAAAAATACTTCCTGGGGTTATGGATTTAGATGAAATGAAAGAAGAGGGAAACCCCCTTGAAAAAAGAAACAAATTCAAAAAAAGTACCGTTGCTAAGGCAGCCTATTTCAAAAAGTTTTAGTGTTTGATGGATTTAAATAAAAAATTTTAATAGCAATTAGACAAAAGAATCTATTGACAAGTCAAATAAACAAACGCCGAACCCCTGGAAACGGGGCAATTCTGTACAATTGGAAGTTTTTAAAATTAATGAATTTCGCTGAAAACCACCTTTAACACCCACATGCCCAAATTATCTAAACCCTAGGAAAACACATATGATGCCGCAAATACCGCGAGAGAAACGCAACCAGTAAAAAAATTTTTGAGCTATAGAAAAGGTATAAAAACAAAAAATGAAAGCGGTCATTCCCGGGGTTTTGAAATTGTTAAAATGATTTTCTGTTATTCATTAGAAATTATTAAAAAAACGTAAAAAATTTTGTAGATCTAGCTCAATTTTTAAAAGGGATAAAAATTTTTGTAAAATAAACAATCGTAAAGGGGATAAAAAAATGTCTTAACAGTATAACATTTACAAAAAGCGTCGGTATGAAAGGTAATAAATTTTGCGAACCTTCAGCCCCTGTCGCAAAACTTGTTATAAGGAACATTTGGTGGCTTAGGATGAAAAGGATAAGAAATAAAAAAACAACATTGGTTCAAAAACGGAAAAATATCAACTTAAGTTTAAAAAAGGAAAAATGTGTATGAAAAATTAAATTTTATCTTTCATTTAAACAAACTTTATTTCTTCAATAAAACTTTCAATTTTTCCCAAAAAAAACAAAGTTGAGGGAGGAAACTGGTTTCTTAAGATTATGCGTGGTAAAAATTTTTAAAAATTTTTTAACTGCGTTTTTAAAACAGTAGTGCAATACATTTTATTATTACATTTTTGTGGTATGAAAACATGCAAAAATTTGAAATGATAATGCGGCTGATAAAGGACTTTTATATTCCAAAAGCGTGATACCCCAAAGGAAAAATTTTTCAGTTTGAGTATTATATAAATCCCCCGACCCCGTTTTTAGGAAATCAATTCGGAATTCCATACATATTTTATCGTATTAACTAATGTGAAAACCCCAAAGAATTTTTAGAAAAACCCCCCCCAAAAATTTTTCAGAGAGTGTATTTAAATGGTTGTACATTTACCCTTTAAACAACAAAGTTAGCCGCCAATAGCTGTGCAATCTTTTATTTAATTGAACTGTAAATTAAATCTTTGGATGGGCGTGAGAAAATAAAATACATAAAACAACAAAAATCAATTTTAGGAGCAATTTAAAAAAAAATGATTTTCGTATTTTTTCAGAAAATTTTCCCCCCGTTTTAATTCTAAAGGTGATAGGGCGAACGAAGCAAAAAGACAGTAGACTCTATTTTAAGTTGAGGGCGGGAAAGTACAAAATGCTTCGCAAATTTCCTGTAAGTGGTTCCCTTGATATTTTTGTATCTAAATTTATATTTTGTTAATCAAGATCAGTTGAAATTACTGACATCCTAGTATCTTTTTTGAAGTATTGAAGACATTTGGAATGGGTGGCAGCGTTATTCTTAAACATTCATCATTTTTTTTATTTTCTTCCCCGCTGGCGGCAAGTGATTTGCCCCTTTTGGGTTTGTGCGACAAGTCAGCCTGCAATATGTAAAGTTGATATGGTCGACTGTTGCCATTCAGTCAGTATTTTTCAGAAACCCCTTTTAAAAACTTAGTGATACTGTCCAAATTGAAGATGGACAATTCATTATAGAAATTTTTCCGGGGTAAGGGTTAAAAGATTTTTTTCCTGAAAATTTTTTTTAAATTTTTCCAAAATCACTGTTGGACAAAGGATAAGTTTTTTTTCAAAAACATGACGGGTTTTTTTTAGATTATTTGCTTTACGTCCTAAATTTAAGAAAAAGTTCAACATCCGTTTACCTTGTACAATTGTTATTAACCTCCGCTCAACGGAACTGAAAGCAAGGGCTGTTTGAAAAATTATTGACGTAATCTATAAGTTTGAAAGAACAGTGAATTCTAAATCATGCTGTCGTAGTCCGGTAAAGGAAATTTTAAAGCATTTCAAGAGAAAGAGATCAAATTGAATTTCAAAAAATTTTAAGAAAATAGAAAAGGTTTAAAGGTAGTTTTTACAAAGGATGCAGATGCTGAACATAAGGGAGTTGATAAGGTTTCGTTTAGACAAAACGGTCAATAAAAAAACATTTCAATTTTTAAGGCATTCAAAAATTTACTGGTTGTGTTTGGTTTAAGAAGTGGGGGGGGGCAAAACCAAAACTTATTTTCTTTAGTTTAAAATGAAAGTCAAAAAAGTATGATTCACTTAATCAACTATACGTTATTTTCCCCAAAAGCAAGTCTTGTAACTGCAAATTCTTTTCAAAAAAGTGATTAAAGTTTGAATATTTTTGGTAAATAGGGGGAAAGCTTCCCCACCCCCCATTATACCGTTCCGGGATAAAACGGGGGTTACTCAATAGGGGCCAAAAAAAAGATAAAGTTAAATTTTTTTTTAAAGTATCCTGACTTGAAAATATGTGTTAAAAAATTAAAAAAACGTGGGGAAGTATGCAATAAATTACTAACGAAACCTACTAATTCAATGAAATTAAATTCAGTATTTATCCGTTGTGCATGAACTTTTATGTTTATTGACAAAATTCCTTTTTTCGGAATTCAGTTATTTTCAAAACAAAGTATTTAATTTACTGGATCAATTGATACGATAAATTTTATATAACTGCAATGTATTAATTTCTGTAAAAAAGATTTTGTTTAGATTATTGAGTTAAACCTTCTCGTGATTTTTTCGAAACAGGATATTTAAAAACAGTTTTCCGAACTATGTCAGTATTTAAATATGCTCTCGTCCATGTAACGATGGAAAAATTTTTTGGGGGTTGAAATATAGATTTTCATTTGCTAATTGTACAACGGTTTTCTATCTAATTTGCCCATCAGTAACACGCTATGTATCGTTCCCAAAAAAAGATTTTTTTTTGGTATTGTCGCGATTTCTAGATCGAAATTCCGTTTCAGCACAAATGATTGTTTTTTGATTCATATAAATTTAAGTCAGACACAGTACGTTTCTTTGATTTAGTTTTCTTTAATGGTAAGTTAAGATATTATTTTTAAAGTCAAATCTAACAAGTGGCCGCCCTTCATGATGGAGTTTGCTTGTTTTTGTAAGCAATCGTGTTAGGTTAAATTCCCCTTTTTATTCAGTATTTTTGGCCCTTTTCAAGATTTCTGTTTCACCCAAAAAAGAAAGTGATTTGGCCTTATCTGTTAGTTTTTTCCTTGGGGTGGGCAATTGTCTTATCTTTCTTGCCAGCCACAATCTGTGGTGAAGTTGGGTCATGCTTATGATTTGTATCGGAATGAAGTTTATTTATATCGTTTGGGGTTTTCCCCTTTTGTAAACCCTTTGCGCAGGAATTTTGAGCGCATGAACAAATTGTCAAATACTCTTTTGCTTTTTTTTCCGTTTCAATTTATTTTTTGGTGGGGTAAGAATTCATATAAAGGAACCAGAACCGAATGCCCTAGTATATTGTAATCTTGAAAACATTAAGTTGGGTTGTGACGAAATCATGCGCCTTTCAAAACCCCGAGACCTGCTTCTTCGGGAATGATGACATGCTTACTGCCAAATTCATTCTTCATCCTATCTTGTACGTAATGACTCTCCCCAAAACCACCTACTAACAACATCAACTTTACATCCTTCATCTTCGGCTCTGCGAGTATTCCTTTGACATGACCAATCATACTGTTAACGGGGCCATCAAACCAACTTTTCACGATCGAATTGTCAACCCTGAGTTTATCCCCAGTAACTGACATTTTGCCACTCAAACCAAGAGATGATAACTTATCTGTCAGGCTTTCTTTTTCAGATTCATTGTAAATTTCCTTCAACGATGCAGAAATCTTGAACGTAATTTTGCCTTCGGTATCGCCTTTTATCCCTCTCTTCTTTGTCTCAAATTCTCTTTGAATATCAAAGAAGTCAGCCATTTGTTCCAGTTTAAATTTTTCTATACTTTCTGTCCCGAAGATATCTGTTACGCATTTGATATAATTCTTGTCAACATAACTCCCGCCCCATGGTCCTCCACTTGCTTTGTGTAGTTCTTTGAGTTGGCCATTACACAGCTTTTCATGTACAGATATATCAGCGGTCCCTCCTAGATAAAAAGGTCATGAATAATGATTATCTAATAACATCGGAGAAGCATTTTACTGTTGTAAATACATTCACTTCAATAGTTGGTTTATAACATTATTTTCATTGAAATTTCCAGTTGTTTACTTAGTTTAGGCCAGTTTGACAACTGTTTACATAAGTTTAAATATAAAGGGAACTAAGAACAAAACGTCGTAGGAAATCCTAAAGAAAGTATTCATTGTCCAGAAAAAAACAACAACACTATAACTATTGTGTATATATAAAATGTTGTAGAGTTTCAATTGACAGAAGCTCATGTATTTACATGTATTATCTTTACATTGATTGTTTATACGTTTCATTTGTAGATAAAATATTGTTAAATAAGGGAACTGAATTCTATAATTTTCTTCAGCGTTTTACCTTAAAACTCATTATATCGTAATTTCTGGCCCGAGAATGACATCTACACAGCATCTTGTCAGACGTGTGTTTGTTTTTTCTTGAAGTATTATGTGTTGTATTAACAGTATTCAAACTGCGTGTGGATATGCGGGTTTGTTAACTTTACCATAGCTCGTGAATTATAACATTCCTCCGCAAATACCTGATATTTTATACCCATGGATCCATGAAAGACATTTGATATTCACATATATTCATGGACCAGAGGAGCACAAAATAACTTAGACATATTGTTAGAACATAGGCCACGTCCGGTAATCGAAAGCAAAACCTCGATTTGAACTTTGAATTAAAGACTGTCACATCAATTCAAAATTGGCTAAATCGTGACTATAAAATAGTTTCCCCATTTAATAGCCAAGCAAATATTGTGCATCATTGACCTGTAATGAATAATATGAAATTAGCATAGTTACATGTATTTTTAGCATATATATCAAATTACCTCCAAGATCTATAACCATGTATTTACTTCCAGTTCCGGTTAGAACTTGTTTTGCCTGTGTTGTAACTTGCTGGCACCATATCGATGCTGCTTCCGGCTCTAATGCTAATTTTATTCTACTGCTTTCCATTCCAGACTAAAACAAACAATAACAAATATTAAAACGGCAAGTACATAAACTTAGTGCATATGGTTTGGTATATTGATACTGGCTAACGTGCTGTATGCACAGGTGCATGTTCGCCAATCACATAGATAGAGACGAAAACAAGTTTGTAAAATGGAAATGTTCGTCACGCACACGCACACGCACACGCTCGCACACACACACACACACACACACACACACACACACACACACACACACACACACACACACACATATATATATATATTATATATATATATTATATATATATATATATATATATATATATATATATATATCTGTATTGCAGCTTCCCTCATAAACTGTTTGGCGCTATCGTTCCATATAGCAGGCAGTGTGATAACGTACTGTACATCCTTCTCCAGCACACCACAGGTCTGCTTCCCCAGGGCATCCAGGAAATGTTCCCGCAGGAACCGTAACGACATACTAAATATCTTCATCGCTGGCATTGACGTCCCATTGATGTCTTCTATAGTAGTGTGTCTCGATAAACCCTTCAAATCAAATTACTTTTTTAAACAGATTATTCTGTGCATAAATTAGCTTTTAAATGATTTGTTGTTAAAAAAATGGAAACCCATTTTATATGAGGAAGATAACAGCCTATCATTTGATCGAAAACGTGTAAATATCTACTCTCATCTATACGGTATCCCTACTATTTTAAGGGCTTGCAAACGAAAAGTGGAAATACCGAAAGTTTGGAGTTTACACGTGACAGGTTTCCGGATGATAAAACCATGTGAAAGTGAATACGAAAAATTTAATTGGTATAATCAATATTAAGACTTATAAATATTTTGAATGTGTGGCAGTACAGAATAAATTCGCGCATGCACGATCTGACAAATTTAAACAAACCTGCATATGAACTAGTCATTAGTGATAGCCATGAATTTCTTCCGCTACTTTGCAGATAAAAGGCCACTTTTCTGACATTTCCGACTTACTACGGAGACTCTACTATAGTTTATATTACTAAATAAGAAATGTCAACGTATCACTAAAGTACCTCTTTAAAATATTTACTCTTGACAAGTTTATCCATGAATAACTCATAGATTCTTTGAATTGGTACAAAGATATTTTATTGTCACAAAAAATCATGAAAGTTTGTATCAGAATTTCAAACTGTTACCAGTAATAATTCAGCTTCATTTAAAACTTTCCTTTCTTTCAACTTGTAAAAAAGTTTATTTATTGTCGCAGGAAAAATCATTATTGCAAACTTACATCAGTATTATGCAGCTTCATTTTAAATCTTCTGAAAAGTAACCACCCATGATGTTCATCGTCTTCTGCAAGGTCGGCATATTTGTTTTCGGCTTCGAAACCAAATGAATGGAACTCCTTGTTTGGTTTGAGCAATACACAAGTTGGAGTCTTTAATGAAATCAGCTTCTCCGAGCCCGCTATCCAACTCTGATTGGTTACTATTTTAAGTGGATCGTTGAGAAACGAAAAGGCATATCCGCTGTATGTTGTTCCGAAATCAAACGCAGCAACAAGTAAATGTGAACCTTTAGACTTTCTTCCCGGTACGGCCATTCTATTTCAGTAGATTATCTGCTAATTGAAAACTGAAACAAAATAATTATTAAATATAGTGATAATTCTGTTTCCGTTTTCAAATAACATATTCATTCTGTTAAGGAATTAGGAAAGTTGACCGATTGAGTAAGCCATCGAATATCTAATGTACTAGCAAATGTTAACAATTAACGTGACGGCGTTTTGAAGCTTTCACACTTGATATAAAAAAGAATAAAACAAAAGAATCTCCTTACATACCTCCATGAAGTGTGTTAAAACATGTCTTTACAATTTTCCACTGAGTTTAAAGTATCATCTTATCTGTTCGATTGTAATTCAAGTGGAGTTAAGATTCGTACATGTGACCTATAAATCAACAGGTAGTAAATTATAGAAAATGAGATACGAAAGTCATGTTTGCGTTGTCAAAACATATGCAATGCTTTTAAACAGATGATTATATCAAAATTAAAAAAGAACAAACAATAATGATAAAAATTAAACAAAACAAAACAACAATAAAAGACAAACAAACAAAAAAGCAAAAAAAACCCCCCAAAAAACCCAACAACAACAACAACAAAAATCCCAACAACAACAAAAAATGAAATAAAAACAATAGCAACAACAACATCAACAAAAACAGAACAAAAAAGAAACTACCAAACAAACAACAACAAAATAGCACGGTTCCTTTTATGTTCAAAATTATTTTAATGAGAGAAACTCTTTCGTAAATTGAATGTTAAGGTATCCAATCCACAAATAGGTAAACTTTCGATATCTAATGACCCATGACTTTTTGCATCATTTGAAAGAGTTGTGTCTGCTGAACAATATTTAGTAAATAATTTGACAATAACTAATATGCACGAATTGCTACAGTCATGTTTTTGATTGCGAAATGATGACTCTTAAACTGTAATAACCTTATTTCTGTTTAAGTATCATTAAAGACTATAAAGTAAAAAAAAATAATTAAAAAATTCTATATTATATTTTTGTCTTACTTTTTCAGTAGACAATACACTTTCAAATGATACCAAAATTATACTAGTATACGCTTACCAGGCATCTATATATGATATATATATTATAACGCTGTTGTATAGAATTTGTTTCTTTGTGGATCTGATACTTTAAATGAACCTACTAAACTGTTGAAGTATGTCCATGAAAAGTATTTTACATTTAAAAAATATGCAATCAATGTAAAAAAGAAAATTGTAAACTATTAAAAGGCAAATGATATAATTCTTAAATAAAATACACCTGGTGATAATTTATCTGCATACCTTGCATAACAAGCGAATAGTTTTCAACTTATTATACATGTTGTTTTATCTAAGGCAGTTTTACATGTAGAAACGACCTAAACTACAAAAATATCCTTCCAATAACCTAGATCAGTATCGGGCTTTATTATAATATACTTCCTGTTCAGATGAAATACTACTAAAATTTATTAATTTCATCATGATATAATTTTACATTTTCTTTTTCTTAAATAAACGCAGAGTGCTTACACAACTTCCGTTACTTTTAAAAGTAAGTTACCTCACTTGGTATTGACTACTTAAAAAAGCTATTTAAACATACTAAAATGAAAAAGAATGAATACCTTTTGAAATACTTTTCGTATGACAAATTTCACCAAACTCGACCTGCTAACGTTTCTGTTAAATGGGATAATTACTTCCTGGTTTATGATTTCGATGAAATGACACACTAGTGCAAATAATGTATTTCTTAAAGGTGGTCAACCGCGTGTAAGCAAAGTTTCGTAGTATTTTCAACTTTTGAATATAGTATTGCGTTTCAAACTTATTTAAGGACCAAATCAGTCCGTTATATTGAGCAATAATTCTGTCCAAATGGTATAATTAATTGTGTTTTTAATGAACCACATCTCCTTTTCAAGCCTCCTTTTCATGCGAAAATATCTATAAAACTGTGTACAAATATTTTTACATGTTTCACCATTCCGTTTGATTAATTTTGAAATATTTAACTAAATGGAATGAAAAGGATAGTTTAAAAGACGCTCGAAACATCATTATTTATATATTCTTAATCTCTTCAATAAGGGTTTGACATCATGAGCCCAGGATTTTGGATTTCGATTGAATCGTTTCCACATACACCATTTTCAAGACAAATATTTTACAGTTATTCAATTTCTATAGTTTCCTATGCTTTGCAGTTTTACAAAATTATTTACTCTGCTTAAATCTTGATCTTATTTGGGTAATCAGGATAGAAAAAAAAAGATAAAACAAGCTCCAGTGATTTAAAAACATTACCAAACGATGCAGGTATTCAATGTTCTTCTGCCATCAAAGCGATTCTAGTTCGCTGCCGCCATATTAGAGAAATATATTCTCCACTGTAGCCGTGTAGATGACTTTCAGAACAACCGTATATTGACACATTGATAGTGTATGAACCAGGCGATCATTTGCTATTGTAATTTACTTTGGATCTTTAGTCGACCAAAATCCGAATGAACACCTTTAAGCATTACATTTATTTAATCTATACAAACTAATGTCATGATCCAACTTACAAAGCTTAAGACATTAAGACAATATACCTTAACATACAATGACAAATTTTGCAACAAAGCTTGTTAGTATAAATCATTTCATATTCACTTGACGGGTGACCAAAAGTGCAGACTAGCGTATATTTATCATAATTTGAACATGTTCCAGTTTATTTTTGCAAATGAATACACACGCATTCATCAGTTTTGAAAATAATTAATTAAAATCTAACTTTGTCGAAATACATAAAATATCTTAATACAACGAATTAGTAAATGCATTGTAAATAAATTGAATTGAAAATGAATAGATAAATTATGATCAACTTATTAGCAAATCCGCTCAGATTGATAAATTATGATCAACGTATAAGCAAATACCGACAGAATTTATATATTACAAATAAACTGTTTCCGTTAAACAATGGACTTTTGAACCCATGACTCCAGGATTAAATGTCTGATGCTCTACCGAATGAGCTGCTCGGCTTAAGTATATCATTCATAACTCCTTATATATAATATTGTCTTTTAATCTAATTTGTTAAAATTAGTTATTCTCAAATAATTAATATATTTTTATGACAGACTGCATGCTATATCTCGAGATCACGTTTCACATGTCGCTCCAGTATTTCTAGTCGACGTACAGAATGATTTTTCTTGTCGTATTTCTAGTCGTATTTCTGACACTCCTTTTGGAAAATCATAATTGTCATGACATAATTGTCATGTTAAATCTTGTGAATAAATACCTGACGTTTATTTTTCGGGTATTTCCTACCGTAACATTCTTTTCGTTATGTTTAAAATTCTTTGTAGAAATGACCCTGGATTTATCTTATATTGCATAGTTCTATATGATCATACTTTTACAACGTAGATAGTTATAACATTTTAATGAGTCATCATGTTTTATTGACTGGGCTAACAATTGAATTTTCGATATTGATTTGACGTACAGTATATGTATGAAACTGTAGAATGAAACAATATGACTAGAGTTAAATGTTGAAACTATAGTCGAACAGGGCGAAGTGACTGTCAATACAAACTTCGTTTCCGCTCGTTTAAACCTATGAACTTCAAAATTTTTTTCGCATGTTGCCAATCGACACTGCATTTCCCTTTTGATTTTTAGGACATTAAGGTTAAAAGTCAAAGTCAAAGTGACTGTCACTTCAAAAACTGTTTCCGCTCATACTTGGTAGACACAATGCTCTTCAGTAGCGAATAACCTCTGTTGATCTTTCTATCAGTTGATTAGAGGGTCAGTCACTTTGACTTTAGTACAAAAATCGTTTCGGCTTAAATGTTTTTAACTTTATTTGATTTGATATGCGCATTAATATGAAAATGAGGTACTTAATAATAAGAAAATATGAATAAACAAATAAATATAGATAAACAGGTATGACTTTCAAACATCATTTAACATGTGTGTAAAATAATTTGGAAACTTCGCCCAACATGGGACTCGAACCCATGACCATCAGATTAAAAGTCTGATGCTCTACCGACTGAGCTAGCCGGGCGACTTGTATACTGTACACATATAGCCATAATCTTCTAGTAATGATATTTCACATTCAAATATTAAAGTTCAAACTAATCCTGATAACATTTTGCACTGACCTTCTATGGTTTGTAATAAAACAGTTGAGTTTTGATTGAAATGTACAATTCTGTCCAATTATTTATTTCTTTTAAACTTTTAATCCGCTTATACGAGACATTAGATGTAAAAAGACTTCATTTTTCAATGAGACAGTATTTTCCCAATAACTAAAGACTTTTATGTATCTTGTGATACATGTTAGATTAAAAGTCTACCGACTGAGCTAGCCGGGCGATATATGCAAAGTTGCATATGAATTAATTGTTACACAACTTGCTGTCAATACCGGAAAACACACAAACGCTGACAAAGTTGCATTGAAATCACAGGTCATGATGGTAAACTAAGAAACAAAAACTGTCGATATTCACTTCTTTGATTTGTTCATATTTCGCATGGTTATGTTATATAATTCCATCGGATCATCTAATCGTATATATCATTCCCGCGTCCCCTAATTCTTTATCTGACATCAAAAAGACAGAATTCTTTCTAATTTATATACATAACCGCTAGTCAGAGCAAATCTACATTTAGAGAAAATGATTTTGATACTTATTTTAAATACTAAAATGAAAAAGATTTGATACATATTTAAATACTTTTCATACGACAAAAGTTCTCCAAACTCGTCCTGCTAATGTTTCTGTCCAATGTGATATTTACTTCCTGGTATTTGATTTCATTGAAATGACATTCTAGTACAAACAGATTACAAGTGCTTAAAGGTAGTCAACCGTGTACAACCGTGTGTTAGCAAATTTTCATAGTATTTTCACCTGGAGTATCCTAGTATTGCGTTATGACCAAAACAGTAACAATCCTGTCCAAATAGTATAATTAGTTGTGTTTTAACTAACCATCTCGCTTTACATGCAAACAAATAGTTTCTTACATGTTTATCTTCTCATTTGATTAATATAGAAATATTTTGATAAACGAAATAAAAGGGAAAGTTGTAAAAATACTCGAATCGTAAGTATTGATATATTCTTAATCACTTCAATAAAGATATACTGAATCGTTTAATCATACAGCATTTTTAAAACAAATCCTTTACAATTAATATAGTTCTATAATGTCTTCTGCTGTGCGGTTATGCAAAATGTCTTACTCTTCTTACAGCCCTGACTTGTTTGGACAACCATGCTAGAAAACAAATAGCTAAAAAGCTCCAGTGACTAAAGAGCATGTATCAAAAGCTCAGTGAAATAGATGCAAGTATTTAACGTACTTCTGTCATCGGAACTATTCTCTTTCGCTGCCACCATATTAGAGGTACGTGTTCTCCACTGCAGCCGTGTAGATGACTTTCAGAACAACCATATATACTGGAATAGGCGGTCATTTGCTACTGAAATTGATGTTGGATGTTTAATCGACCAAAATCTGAGTGACCACCTTTACAAAGCGTGAGATATTTTATTTGAAATGTATGTCAGCTTGATTTATATTTAACCTTCAATCTGATTAAAATCAAACCCTATTCACTGAATCTGAGAACAGGCTGTTGAGTCTCTCGTTCACCAATCAGAGCCTTTGCTTTGCTTTCAACATGTTAAAGTGAAAGCAGAAGTTTTAAAAATCTGCATTTAACCTAGGATTCCAGTTTTCGATATGTGATTATCACGTGCGGGTTTATAATTCTAAAAAGTAAGCTTAAATAAACACACGATAATTAGTTGTTTTTCCTACATTTTCCATTCAAAATTGAAAAGCGTTTGTGTAAGGGATACCGGAGGTAAATTGCCTTAATTATAAAGCTTTATATTCAACCATCGATAATAACGTGTTCCTCTGTGGGGTACTGGTCAAGTACGCTGGAAAATATTCATTGCCGTAGCGGCCCGGTCTCGATTCCCGATTCGGGGGTAATTTTTTCTTGATTTCACATTTTTTTAAGATATATTAGACACAAAATCTTATGTTCTTATGTTCATAATATGACGAAACTTTTATTCTAGAGAAAACATATTTTAGTCAAAATCTGAATTCAGTACCTTTTAGCCAAACGCTTGTTGAAACGAGTCGTCTGTTTGGTTCAAATAAAAATAGATTGGTGGAAATCCGATTATACAAAGATGAATTTGAATAGGCTGTCTTTAGATCTAACTGTTTAGGAAGATCTAGAAATTTAGTGACATTGATTTAACCTTTAGCCTGCTGGCGGCAAGCGAACAATAATCTTGGTCTGCACTGTTTGTTATTTAGTTAGTACAGTTTCAGTGAGCACCCCTTCGAATAGTAAGTGGTACTAACAAAATTGATGGTCCATTTTAGAAATTTAGCAGGGTAAATGTTAATAACTTATATTTTAACAATGATACAAACAATGTTTGTCTATATCACTTTATATCCACTTGACAGGTGACCAGTAATTAGCATTACACATGCGTATATCGTGATTGCCCTACATTGATTTGTTCCAATACCAGGTCCCTGCTTTTGATTGCATAACAAATAAAATGTGTAAGTAGTTCCTTTCTAAGCATGGAATGCAATCAAACAAACATCTTCAACAGGAAACTCAGTTTGACTGAGTCTGTACATGAGAGGTACCTTTAATACTTATATTACATGAGAGGTAATGAAGTATGCAACACTACTTAAACCTCCTTGCATCGGCTAAAAGAGGACATTCAATTAAAACTTGGTTTAAGTGATTAAATCATTAACGAAGATTTTCAAATATTGTTTCCTTAATTTGCAGGTGCTAGTTGCTAGTTGAACGTTGAAAAGGAAATCTGTACTCGTTGAAAAGGAAATCTGTAGTAATAACAAGCGTTTCAATAATTTTCGGCGTACAATGCAAACATTCGCCATGAAGAATGCATAAAGAAACAATATAGTGCTTGAGCGGCATTTAATGAAAATAAGCCAAATGAGGGACCGCAGTATGCATATGGAAAGTTTTACTCAACTGAGTCGGCTTTGATAAAGGTACAGAATGACATCCTCGCATCTCCCGACCAAAATTTTGTAACAGTCCTCGTGCTACTCAATTCGACACGATTGACAACCAAAAACCTGTTACACTGACTCGAACATCATTTTGAAGTCACAGACAAAGCACTTGCATGGGTGTCATTATATCTTAGCGACCGCTTTCAAACTGTGCTCGTTGATGGTGAGTTGCCGACGCCCATAGATGTTGATACATTTGTAAAATACAGTGTACCTCAGGGATCAGTACTTGGTCCAAAGAACTATATCATGTAGACTAAACCTGTTGGTGCCACATAGACGCGTCATGGACTTCTTCATCATTTCTATGTCGATGCCTCTCAATTATACCTGTCCTTTTAGCCGATAGAAGCTGTGGCTAGAAGTGAGGCTTTACGCCCCACTGAGAACTGTCTGGCTGAAATTGTCTCGTGGGTGCATTGCAACATGCTGAAGCTCAATGCTGATAAAACGGAAGTAATGTTATTCACATCAAAGCATAACTCCAAGTACATTGATGAGGTCTCGGTGAAGATCGGTGACTCTGTGATAAAATCCACAAAATGTGTTAGGAATCTTGGTGCAGTATTCGACAACAGTATGAATATGGAACAAGTCAACTCTGTGTGCCGAGTTGGATATGCACAACTACGCAGAATAGGTCACATTAGACGGTATTTTACTAGTGATGCCACAGAGACCTTTGTCAACAGCCTGGTTACCTCACAGTTAGACTGATGTAATGCCTTCTTAAGTGGTATTCTGAACAGCACGCTTGACAAGTTGCAAAATGTCCAGAACACGGCAGCTCGCGTCATCACTAAGACGCCCCGCCGCAATTATATAACACCGGTTCTGAAGGAGCTCCATTGCTTGCCAGTGAAATACAGAGTGCAGTACAAGGTTCTGACCAATACCTTTAAGGCTTCACTCGATCAGTCCCCTGCCTATATAAGGGATATGATAGAAGTGTATAAACCTGTCAGAAACCTAAGATCAGAAGGCACGCTGTTACTGGTTATGCCACTAACTAAATCAATGATGTATGGCAATCGCAACTTTTCGTTCACTGCTCCAAATCTTTGGAACTCCCTTCCCGGCAAGATCAGGGAAGCTGATACGCTGGCTGCTTTCAAAAGTCTACTGAAAACCCACTTCTTTGTACACCATTTCGTTAACTGACCCATACAATACATTTTTATTTTCCATAACACAGCGTAATAAAACAGTATTTTATCCCTAGGGTCACTTAAATACTTTTAGATATATATGTATGTATGTTTGTCTTGTTTTATCTATATGTTTTACATTCATGATTTTTGTAAACGTGAAATGCATCTTTTGTTTGTGTTGAACATGTATGTGATTGTATTGTTTGCAAGTTATTCTGTAAAGCACCTTTGAATGTGTTCATGGGCATGAAAAGGGTGTTATATAAATATGGTATAATAATAATAATAACAATAATAATAACAATAATAATGATGATAATAATAAAAATAAAAATAAAACAAAGAATGATGTAATTTAAGATTATATTATGTTTATATATTTATCCGTCGCTTCTGTATTAAGGCAGTATCAACAAAAGAAACGCAATTTATCTAAAAGTTCCGCAACTTGCAATATATTGTATACATGTATAGCGATCAATGGATAAAATAATAAAAATAATTAATAAAAATGAAAGATAAACAAATAAAATAAAAACTTAATAGATAAATTATTATTAACTTATTATGCAAATATAGAAGTAACAGCAGAATTTATGTCTTGCAAATAAAAAAGTATTCGCCCAACATGGGACTCGAACCCATGACCCTCAGATTAAAAGTCTGATGCTCTACCGACTGAGCTAGCCGGGCGACTTGTGTATAACCTAAATATATATCAGCCGTAATCTTCTATGAATGATATTTCACATTCAAATATTTAAAGTTTAAACTAATCCTGATAACATTTCACTGACCTCTTATGGTTTGTAATTAAACAGCTTAGTTTTGATTAAATGTACAATTCTGTCCAGTTATTCATTTCATTTAAACTTTTTACTTGCAGTTTTCGTGACATTTGATGTAAAATACCTCATTTTTCAGTATGACAGAATTTTCCCAATAACTAAAGATCTTCCCTTTAAGTCCGTTTTATACATCACGAAACGTAGTTATCAGATAAAGTTTAACATTTGTAAACATTGTTATAAGGTATTCGAAAACTTTAGCCCGACTATACGATGAATAGTTAAAGCTATTGGAATCTTTAAGAAATGTTTTACTTCTTTAAAAATCCATTTCTTTCTATAGTTTTTATGTTGCATGCCAAGTGTAACCGAACAACGTAAAACTATACACGGAGATAAATACGAGACGTTTATCAACAAGAAAAAATGAATATACAAATAAATATGAATACATAGTGTAAAGTATAAAAATGTACTCCAGTCAGTCAATAAATCTTGATAGATAAAATGCTTGTCATATCAGGATGATGATAAGTGCGTTTTAAGACAAAAACTTTACGCCCAACATGGGACTCGAACACATGACCCTAAGATAAAATTCTGATGCTCTACCGACTGCGCTAGCCGGGCCATATAAAGCTATGAAAGACATGTATCATATACTAAGTTGCCTATGAATGATGTTACACAACATGCAGTCAATACCGATAACACAAAAACGCTGACAAAATGCATTTAAATTACAGGTCATGATGTTAAAATAAGAAATAATTACTGTCAATATTCACTACTTCGATTTGTTCATATTTCGCATGGTTATATTACATTTGTATATAATTCCAAAGGAGCATCTGATCGATTTGATTCAAAAACACATCGCATATATCATTCATGCGTCCCATAGTTCTTTGTTAGCATTTAGCAGAGATTTTGATATGGCATTAAAAGACACAATTCTTTCAAATATATATATATATAACCGCTAGTCAGAGAAAATCCACATTTAGAAAGAATAATGTTGACACTTATTTTTATGATAACATATGATAGAAACTATGGTTATTTATTAATTAACATTATTCAGATGTTTATGTCTTTGGACCGAAATGTATAATGAAAAATGTCTAATTCTTTTGAAATAAAGATTTTGAAAATAAAAATCAATCAATCAATCAATCAATCAATCAATATTGATAGAAATAACGCTTGACCTAAAAAGGTAACAATAAGAGCGTTCTTTTTCCGACAAAAATTCGCGCCCAACATGGGACTTGAACCCATGACCCTCAGATTAAAAGTCTGATGCTCTACCGACTGAGCTAGCCGGGCGATATACAAGTCAAACTATATTATACTAAATTGAATATGAATGATATTGCACAACATGCTGCCAATACCAATAACACACAAACACTGACAAAAATGCATTTAAATCACAGATCATGCGTGTAAAATAAAAAATAAATACTGTCAAAATTCACTACTTCGATTTGTTCTTTTTTCGCATTGTTATTTTATATAATTCCATAGTATCATCTAATCGATTTGATTCAACAACACAACGAATATATCATTCCTGCGTACCATAGTTTTTTGTTGGCATTTAGCTGAGCTTTTGTATTAATCAATTCTTCATATGACATTATAGGGACACACTTCTTTATATATAGACATTATAGGGACACACTTCTTTATAACATATCCGCTAGTCAGAGAAAAATCCGCTAGTCAGAGAAAAATCCATATCTGGAAAAAATGATTTTGACACTTATTTTAATGTTAACATATGATAAAAACTGTAGAGCCTTTTATTTTCCAATCAACATTTAAAAGTTGGATTTGACTAATTGACTTTTCACTAGAACAAAGAGAGAATGAAAGTACATCATACCAGCATAACTATGCATTCACCTGTAAAACTTAAAAAAAGACCAACTAAAATCGAATTGCATAAAAATATTGTCAAAAGTTTTATTTCGAAAGAATGCAGGCAACATTCTTTATTGTGTTAAATGTATTGAATTTCACTTAAATTCAGTTTGGCCCTATACATATAAACAAACACATAAACATCTGAATGATGTTAATTAATAAATAAATCAGTCAGGCAATAAATCTTGATAAAATGCTTGTCATATAAAGATGATGATAAGTGCGATATTTTTGAAAAAATATTACGCCCAACATGGGACTCGAACCCATGACCCTCAGATTAAAAGTCTGATGCTCTACCGACTGAGCTAGCCGGGCAATGTATAAAATGGAAAATATTATACTAAGTTGTATATGAATGGTATTGCACACCGATAACACGCTCACTAACGCTAACAAAAACATTAAGTTAACGTTACAGGTCATGAGGGTAACATAAAATATTTACACTCGCCCTGTTCTTTTCCATTGAAAATTATGACGATAATAATGGCGTTCATTTCATATGAACAGCAAACGGTAATGCGCAAAAGGTACGTCAACGCTGCTTAGTGATAACAGGCCGCTGTTTTTTGACGACGTCCGCGTATATTTAGGGAGAACGTTCCTTAGATGACGTCGCGGTTGTTCCGTCTGGTAAACAGAATGGTCGGGAAGCTGATTTTAATGTTAAATGCAACACAGTATGTGCAATTTATTATATAATTTTGTTTACAAATGGAAAGTCAATATAATGTCAATACAAATTGCATTAAAAATATTGTCAAAATCTTTATTTCGAAAGAATGCAGCCACATTCTTCATTGAGTTAAATGTACTGAATATCTCTTTAATTCATTTTGGCCCACATACATTTAACCAAAGACATAAACATCTGAATGATGTTAATTATTAAATAAATCAGTCAATGAATGAATGAATGAATGAATCAATTAATCAATTAATCAATCGTGTTAGATGAAATCATGCCAAATCAAGGTCAGAAAAATTGCGTTTTTATTCAACAAAGATTTCGCGCCCAACATGGGACTCGAATCCATGACCCTCAGATTAAAAGTCTGATGCACTCCGACTGAGCTAGCCGGGCGATATACATGGTTAACTATGAAATATATTACACTCAGATGTATATTTATGATTTTGCATAACTTGCTGCCAATACCGATACTACACAAACTCTAACAAAAATTCATTTAAATTACAGGCCATGATGATAAAATAAGAAATAAATACTGTCAATATTTACTACTTCGATTTGTTCATATTTCGCATGGTTCTAATTTATAAGTGCAAAAGAACAATCTAATCAATTTGATTTAACAACCATTTCTGCGTCGCTTAGTTCTTAGTTGGCATTTAGCTGAGATTTGTATAACTCGATTCTTCATATGACATTAAAAGGACACAATTGTTCCTTATTCTAATTTATAGATATATTACCACTAGTCAGAGAAAATCCGCATCTATATAAACGATTTTGAGACTCATTTTAATGCTAACATATGATAGAAAATATGGTAACACAAGAACTTATTATCTACAACAACATTTAACAATTGGAATTGACTAATTGAAATTTCAGAATTTTCACTAGAACAAAGAAAGAATAAAAGTACATCATGCCAGCATAACTGTACATTCACGTGTAAAACGTAAACAACAACTGAAAGCATTTTACATAAAGAATGTGGTAAAATTTTTTTTTAAGGATGCAGCTTACATTCTTCATTATGTTAAATGTATTGAATGTCACTTAAATTCGTTTCGGTCCTTATACATATAACAAAAGGCATAAACATCTTAATCATGTTAATAAATAAATAAAAAGAAACAACTCGATCAATCAAGCAATCTTTATAGATAAAACGCTTGACAGATAAAGGTAACAATAGGAGCGCTTTCTTTTTCAACAAAACACTCACGCCCAACATGGGACTCGAACCCATGACCCTCAGATTAAAAGTCTGATGCTCTACCGACGACGATGTATTACTATAAAATATATTATGCTAAGTTGCATGTGAATGATATTGCACAACCTGCTGCCAATACCGGTAACACACAAACGCTGACATTAATGCATTTAAATTATAAGTCATGAGGCATAAAAAAATAGTTTGTTTCCTGTTTCCCGACCTACCATAAAATTTCGGGTCGACCCTAAATGTTTTATGGCCTTGGAGAATATTTTCAAGATCTATATTGATGAGTAGCTGATGTGTATCTATTGTCTGACTGACTGATTAATTGATTGATTGACTGACCGATTGAATGATTGATTTCACGAATTTGTACAAAATCACGCTCATGATTGTATACTATTATATCTAGTTATGCTTGTAAAAATATAAGATATTAAATGTTAAAAATAAATCATTTATGTATGTTTCGTCTTTTTAGTTTTCTTGCTAAACTTAAATTCAAGACAGGAAGTCAAAAATATATCACTCAGCTTCCGGCAATGTTCATCCTTGCGACAAGCGTATTGTTATGGTGCAAAGTTATTTCTAAATTTTACATTTTGCGCTTCCACTGACCCAATGACACTGTATCCACCAGTCACTAATGATAGGGTCGATAAAAGTTTGTACATTTTACATTCAGAGCCTCTATATTATACAAACTATAGAAACAAAGACATAAATCCTTCTTAAGGGTAAATTGTGCAAATACACAATGCTATCTCGCCATCTTGTCAGTCATGCTTTGCAATATTTCTCATCACCATGTTATATTAATGCTTTGCCAATTATCTTTCAGAGGGTTTTAGTACAAATAAGCATTTTTCTTCTTCTTCCGTTTATAATCAATGTGTTTGAAGATATGCAAATCCTTTTCATATTTTTGAATAGGTTTAGCATTAAGGTCAGTATTTATACAATACACGGTTTAAATAAATGCAACAAAATACAATATATTGTCAGAAAAAAATCCCTAGTTTCCGACAGTATGTTCAACTATAAATAGTCCTTTTGTGGCGCATTTATGAAATAGATAGAGCGCTTAAATTGTCTGTTATCAAACGTACTTTAGAATTATACTGTAATATTTTATACTTTTCATGTTTCAAGCGATGGCAAAACTTATATCTGTCTTAATGTGGTTAGGATTGTACAAAGGATGTTTGTGTCAGGATTCAAGTTCAACAGACACTTTGCCGGAAGGTGAGCTTAATGTAATGTACTAAAATGTGACTGACTATATTTGCTCTCGTCATCTACTGAAAAACAAACTGGAATAAAGTAAAGTGATATAGATCTGCTGAATTATTGTAGACTGAGTAATATTTCCAAGGATTTGTTTTCGTGAATTATATGTAAAATATCTAGTTGTAAAATTCACCACGAAAAGCGAATTCCTAATAACGCTATTCAGTCTATTTAATCGCAAATGAATTATTTAGTATACTTAAGCAAACTGTAGCTTTAGTTTTGCAAATGGTCTTATGTTAAAAATTCAGACAAGATTTCATGTTACCATACGTACAAAAGTCTAAACAACTTGGTTATTACAGGTTACAGAATTAAGTGAAAATGTTTTGGGTTTTTTTGTGTCAAAATTTATTTATAGTCTCCACCGGTCGTCAGCTATTAGAGAATTATGCAAACTACTGATAATGCTGTATTTTCATTCCTTATCCTCGTTCTTTGATTAACATGTAGGGTATAAAGCATCTTAGATTGGACCTTTTAGTTAAAGTCGCATTTGAAATATAAATATAGGCAAAATAATAGCAGAATCGGTTTGATTGAGTCTTTTTCATGATAAGTATTGATATGTGTGACAACCCTTACACCCCCTAGCGCCGGCCTAGCGGAATGCTATAATGGTGATATTGAATAGACTCCATGAACCCAAAGGACAAGAAAATAAGTAATAATGTAGGGATAACGCATGTTTTTTCGTGTTATAACATCTGCAGAATCCCGAGGGATTCTGAAGATGTTTTAACACGAAAAGAACATGCGCTAACGCTATTCTAGCATAAAACGTGTAAAAACCAAGTAAACGAATGTAGTATCCCTCAAGTCATTAAAGTTCCATGGGATGAGCGGTAAAGTCTACGTTGTTTTTTCACGTTGACGTCATTTCCTTTTGAATTATCCATTTTAAGGCCGTAATGCGTTTACGCTTTGCCACGGAATGCGCATATATAAAAAGGTGTTATAACAGCACGTGAGCGCGAGAATCTCTCTGTTAACACACGTTTTCTCTCCTGTTAAAACACCCCCGAAAAGTGACAATAACAGCAGTTTTATGCTAGAATACCCGTAAACATAATAACGAGTCGTAGTTGTCATCGTCAATGTCCGTGCCAGAACAAGATTCATATGATGTGAATATATCTGTATCTTTAACATCACATATCATCTCCAAGTATAAACGTTCCGTTACTTTCCAAACGTAATCATTTCCTTTTCCTTGTTTTACTTCTGTTAAGTTTTGCATGACTCATGTTTTCATCTGATTTTAGGAGACAGCTATGTGTAAAAATGTTCTCTACAGCGGATTAGAAAAAGTGATTATAAAGTATGCAACCTCTAACTGTGCCTTGACTTTTCAGCTCTCAGGTCTTTCCTGCAATACCTTATTATTATTATGCATGTTTTTAAGGTTCTAATCATTATGCACAACGTAGACTTGGTGTGGTAAATATTTTCAATACAGGTATCTAAATACTTTCATGCATGCTCAAAAATGAAAATATCTTTAATCAGTAAGCACGAATTTTATTTTTACCTTTTGGTTTTGAACATGCACGCGGAGAAATATTGTCTTGTTGTTTGTGTCAACTTATTTGGAAGTTCTACCATACATAAGAATTTGGAAGTCCTACCATACATAAGAATGAGCTATGAAGGAATAACAATTACCATTAACACAACTTGAAAAGGAATATGGGTCAACAAGGCTACGCAGAATAGGATCGACTGTTAACAAATAGTGTATAAAGAATATGGACTAAGTGTTGTAGCCAGCCAAGACCTTGCCCTTTCGGCTGGTAACAATGCTCAAGACAGGCATATTGTTTTGTCGAGTGATTTCTGAATCTTACACAGGGCAATTGCACTCACTATGCCGAAACACATGGTAACCATTATATTTACCACTAATTAATTACAGGGGTGTGTTACATTTTGCATTCCATGTCTTAATATTATACGATCCAAATACAATCAATCAAGGGTTACAGCCCCAGTCCCAGCTCAACATAAAATGCAAAGATCATAGCATTGAATCCAAAACTTCTGTCAAATATCTTGGTGCAACTCTAGATCAAAGTCTGTCTTTTGAAACTATGACAAGGTCTATAATAAGAAAATCAAATACCTGGTTAAAAGTTTTGTATAGGAAAGTAAGTTCCTCACTCAGCATACAAAGAAACTCCTCAAAGCGTCCCTTATACAATGCCATTTTGATTATGCGTCTTCTGTTTGGTTCTATTGTTTAACTCAAGAGTTAAAACAGAAGTTACAGGTAACCCAGAATAAATCAATCAGACTTATTTTTAATTCAAACCCCTGGGGCCGTATTCATAAAGCATCTTAAGTATAAGTATAAGAAATTGATGATTTACTTAAGTATTAAATAGGTAAGAAATTTATTTTACTTAAGTTTATTTGTTATTCATAAAACAACTTATTTATAATAATTAGTAATTCTTGGCTTTTATTGTGGACGAAAACATTTAAAAAAAACAACATTAATTTCAGACAGATACAATATGCACCATTATATTTAAAGTGCTTTTATCTGAAAAACAACACTTTAATCGTACTTACGACGCCATTTTGTTTTCTGACTTAAGTCATTTCTTACGTATCTTAAGTTTAAGCTGTTTTATGAATAGGACTTAAGTTTTTACTTAGACTTAAGCTGAAATCACCACAAACTTAAGTAAAATCTTAAACTTAAGTCAAAACTTATACTTAAGATGCTTTATGAATACAGCCCCAGGTCACATATTAATAAAGAAAATTGTGCACGCCTTAACTGGTTACCTGTGGCGAGTAGGGTCAGTCAACATTGCTCCTGCTTACATGAGAGAGCATTTTATTCATGTTAGTGCAGTACATAATTAGTGTAAAAGTAAATTCTGCTTTGGACAATATGGACAATTATTATTCAGATAGTAAACGTTTTGCTATTCCAAAAGTGAAAGGTTTCGGTAAAAACTCTTTCGCATATAATGGTTGTAACCTGTGGAACAGCTTGCCACAAACTGTTAGGGATGCAACAGAAATTTTAACGTTTAAGTCAAAGGTCAAAGAACACCTGATTAGTATTATCTTAATTTGTTTAAAATTATTTTAATCATTTTTAAGGTTCCAGTACAATTTTATTCGTATAGATTTATTCTCTGCTAGTCATTTTTTTGTCAGATGTTTCATGGCATGACTTTACCATAGTAAGTTTCATATCTTACATAAGGTGCAGTACCGCGCGCTTGGACTGCCCAGGCAGCGTACTTGTTACCTTATTTTGCTAGATGATTTTTTAGCAATATCAGTTATATAGAACTAATATATTAGATAATAATGTATAATATTTTCATTTTAATCCATCTATTGTGATAATGTTAGTTTTTTTATAATTATAAATCGATGATTTGTGATAACATAAGTCTTTCGTTTTTTTCTCTGTGATATGTCTTCCAATGCCATACCATATTATACTACACAAGGACCACACTGGAAATATGAGATGATTTCTATCTCTTTTTTGTGTCATTCTTTGTGTTATAATGTATATGACATTGCTTTATTTAACATGCATAATTGTTTATTGTTATCTGTATGTTGTTATTTATATTGCCATGAATATGTACACTGTACACAGAAATAAATATATCTATCTATAATCAATGCATGTAATGTAATACAATAGGGTTATTATAACAATAGCTTGATCTAGGATGCAGTATTCGGCTCGACTGGATTTTGGTAGATCGGATCTCACGAGGCGCGCAAGCGCCGAGTGTTATCCGACCTTGCAAAATCCACGAGAGCCGAATACAAAGTCCCAGATCTAACTACTGTTATAATGACCCTTTTATTATATACCTATACCATTTTGATTCTTGTTTTTTTCTTGAACGAAATCTTCAATGTTTATTGATATTACATGGAACGTGAAGTTTTTATGTGCGCTATTTATAGAAATGTGTCGGATCATGCATATTAATGAAAATAGTCCGGCAGCATACAATACGGAAGTTACAATACGGAATTTAAAAGGTACAATACGGAATTTTTGTCTATCTATTCATATTTAATTGTGAAATACAAGCCGATTTTTTACAGAATTTATATAGGTATATAATAAAAAGCTTTTCCGATATCATGTATCATATTAACACACAGTGTTTGTCTACAACTCGTTTAAATGGGTCAATCGTGTTGTTGTACTTATAAAATAGACTGGCCCGGTTTATAGGTTGGTCAGGGCTACGATATGTATTGTATTTTACCATCAAAATATTTTTATAAAATGCTTTTTCCCCTTCCGTTTGGATCCGTCCATGTTTACAAACACGTTTGTTTATTTCATGGACTGTAGATAACTGTACAAAAACACCGTATGTCCAGAAACACCTTAGTTCGCGACAATAAGTTCAACCATT
Source organism: Mercenaria mercenaria (assembly GCF_021730395.1). Lineage (NCBI taxonomy): Eukaryota > Metazoa > Mollusca > Bivalvia > Venerida > Veneridae > Mercenaria > Mercenaria mercenaria. The sequence continues at coordinate 3,295,299 of NC_069377.1, read as the reverse complement.
AGCAGCACTTTTGCATTTAAAGACGCTCGTTGCAGTTTCTTGCAGTTATATGAGAGATGGGGTAACAATTTCCTAATAATAGAATTTGTTCAAACTTTGTATATGAACACAGCCTCATGTTAGAAACAGAAAAATGCAAAACAATCAAAAGTCACCGCGCTTGTTTAGAAGTTATCTGTCCTTAAAACTGACTTTTTCTACAAAATTGCATATTCAAGGGCAGATAACTCCTGAACAAGCATGATTACCTTCGATATTTTGTTTTCATAATTCTGTTTCAAATATGACACTGTGTTCTATCATATACAAAGTTTGAACCCATTCTATTATTGGGAAGTTTTTTTTTACCAAACCCTGTCGCAACCACCCTTAATTCATAAAACTAATCAATCATTGAAACATTCTGTAAGGTCAACCGAATGCATTTGGGCGATATTGAATCACGATAGTAGAAACTTCGGTAAATTTCTATTTATTTCATATTTTCAGCGACGGCAAAAAATATAATTGTCTTAATATGGAAATCGAGTTTGATATCTGCAAAAATATTTAAAAAGCAATTTGAAAAAAAGTAAACATATATAGTTTTTTTGGACAAAGTAATATTGACTGGGGAGGGTGGGGGGGGGGGGGGGGGGGGGGGGGGGCTCCGTGGCCAAGTGATTAAGGTCGCTGACTTCATATTACTTGCCCTTCACCGATGTGGGTTCGAGCCTCCCACCAGCTGGCTTACGGAAGGTCGGTAGTTCTACCCAGGTGCTCGCTCATAATGAAATAATGCACGGAGGGGCACTTGGGGTCTTTCTCCACCATCAAAGCTAAGCAGTTAGTTTTTGTACAAAATTTTTACAAAATTTTGTATAGTTTTCATGAAAATTAAAACCCTTTCATAAAAAGAAAATCTTATTCTAAGTAGAAAAATTCACGAGTGTGCCAACTACTGCATGCGATAAACAATAAATTTATGATTGAGATAAAAAGCCATTCTTGTTCTCGTAAAGAATGAATTATATTAAAAATGTTGTTTTTCTGCATACGATAATCTGGAAAATATCATAAAAATCGTTCAAACTTTCAAGAAAAAGAATATTGCGAAATATTTAAACTTTATGCGAAAATTATCTGCTAAAGTGCATGCTGAAATATGGCAACAAAACGTTTGTTTTCACAAAAGTAAAAGGTTTTTGTGAAACTTTCTTTTTTTTCAATAAAACAGAAATTGTCTATATAGAGTTATCTTTATGCACTACTGGGCTCTATTTTGACATATAGTCTCGATAATATTTTCACGAAAATGTTTTCCTCAATTCATGAAAGTTTATTATTTTTTTCACAAAAAGCATTGTTTCTTTCTCTAAAGTTCTGCAGTTTTCATGAAAAAAATATATTATCGCACATGTATGCAGAAATATGCCATCATACACCATAGAACGCACCTTTCCTTGTTGGATATTTATCCTTGTGTTTTAGTTTGCACTGTCGCCAGTTTTAGTAAATCACGGACAAATTTCAGCATAGCAATTGGTACAAATTACCGAAATATATAACTAAAAGTGCACACTTTATTTGAAAATGGCACTTATTCCCTCTTTTCGAGCTAAAAATGGATCGTATTTTGTCATATACATAAAAGAAGCTAAGTTTAAAGGTATGCTCAGGTATCTTTTTGATAGAAAGATTCATGATTTATTTATCCTATTTTACTACATAAATTAAAGAAACAGAAAGAGGATCTTTTGTCGAATCAAATCTTGCTGTGATAGTCTCTATATGACTACATTTGTCGCAAAAAAATATATTAAACGATCAATAATGTGACCATCAAAATCTAATTACCTTATATTGTCCATGGTAAAATCAGTAGCATCAAATAAGTTGAATGTCTAATCTTATAGCAATTTTGCGTGTAATTAAAAATTTGAAAAAGGCCCTTTTTATAATGGATTTAGATTATTATTATTGTTATCATTATTATTATACCAGATTTATACACCAGTAGCAACATTTTTATGATAAACACGTTCAAAGGCGCTTTACATATAGCAAACGCAGCCGCAAAGGGCGCGAAATTCATCTTGTACTAGTACAGACATAGAACGATCTGACCAGAGGGACAGAGTGAGATGAAGTCCCAAAAATAGATAGGAAGAAATAATTTTAGATACAGACCTGTCCGGCCTGATTTAGATATTGCATCCACAAATTAACCTGTTTATCCCTTAAATAGGATCAGTAATCAATTTTATCACCGTTCATAAATTCGTAGTGTAATGATGCAGTACAATTTCGGTAAGCAACAAACTTGAAGAGTAAAACTATTAATACACAATTTTTCTAATACAATATTCTCTCCATAACTATTCTATCTATGCAACGAACGAATTTTAGAATCTTAAACAATCCCTGCACGACGTCATTATCTATGCAGGGGACGTATTATAGATTGTAAAATAAGTTCAACATTATCAATGCAATAAACGAATTATAGTTTGTAATATAAGTTCAACATTATCTATGCAATAAACGAATTATAGATTGTAAAATAAGTTCAACATTATCTATGCAATAAACGAATTATAGATTGTAAAATAAGTTCAACATTATCTTTGCAATAAACGAATTATAGATTGTAAAATAAGTTCAACTTTATCAATGAAAAAAAAAACGAATCATAGTTCAACATTATCAATACAATAAATGAATTATAGATTGCAAAATAAGTTCAACATTATCTATGCGATAAACGAATTATATATTGTAAAATAAGTTCAACATTATCAATGAAATAAACGAATCATAGTTCAACATTATCAATGCAATAAACGAATTATAGTTTGTAAAATAAGTTCAACATTATCAATGCAATAAACGAATTATAGATTGTAAAATAAGTTCAATATTATCTATGCAATAAACGAATAGTAGTTTGTAAAATAAGTTTAACATTATCAAAGCAATAAACGAATTATAGGTTGTAAAATAAGTTTATCATTATCGATGCAATAAACGAATTATAGTTTGTAAAATAAGTTTAACATTATCATTGCAATAAACGAACTATAGATTGTAAAATAAGTTCAACATTATCTATGCAATAAACGAATTATAGATTGTAAAATAGGTTCAACATTATCAATGTAATACACGAATTATAGGTTGTAAAATAAGTTCAACATTATCTATGCAATAAACGAACTATAGATTGTAAAATAATTTCAGCAGTATCTATGCAGTCAACGAACTTGAAAATGTTAACAAAAATGTCTCAAGGGGAACATTATCTCTGTAGCAAGTAAATTTTTATCAGTAAATGTTTTCTTAGGTGAACATTATCTCTGAAGCAAACTCATCAGTGAATATTATCGCTGAAGCAAACACATCAGTGAACATTTTCTTTGAAGCAAACACATCAGTGAATATTATCGCTGAAGCAAACTCATCAGTAAACATTTTCTTTAAAGCAAACTCATCAGTGAACATCATCTTCGAAGCAAACTCATCGGTGAACATCATTTTCGAAACAAACTGTTTAGTGAACATTATCTTCGAAGCAAACTCATCAATGAGCAATATCTTCGAAGCAGACTCATCAGTGAACATCATCCTCGAAGCAGACTCATCAGTGAACATCAAACTTGGAGCAAACTCATCAGTAAACATCAACTTCGAAGCAAACTCATCAGTGAACATTATCCTTACAACAGACTCATTAGTGAACATCATTTTTGAAGCAAACTCATCAGTGTACATTTTCCTTGAAAGAGACTCATCAGTGAACATTATCTTCGAAGTAAACTCATCAGTGAACATCATCTTCGAAGCAGACTCATCAGTGAACATCAAACTGGAAGCAAACTCATCAGTGAACATCATCTTCGAAGCAAACTCATCAGTGAACATTATCTTCGAAGCAAACTCATCAGTGAACATCATCTTCGAAGCAAACTCATCAGTGAACATCATCTTTGAAGCAAACTCATCAGTGAACATCATCTTTGAAGCAAACTCATCAGTGAACATTATCATCGAAGCAAACTCATCAGTGAACATTATCTCTTTATCTCTGAAGCAAACTCATCAGTGAACATTATCATTGAAGAAAACTCTTCAGTGAACATTATCTTCGAAGCAAACTCAATGTTGAACATTATCTTTGAAGCAAACTTCGAAGCAGACTAATCAGTGAAAACTATCTCTGAAGCAAACTCATCAGTGAATATTTTCTTTGAAGTACACTCATCAGTGAACATTTGCTTTGAAGCAAACTCATCAGTGAACATCATCTTCGAAGCAAACTCATCAGTAAACATTTTCTTTGAAGCTAACTCATCAGTGAACATTATCTTCGAAGCAAACTCGTCAGTGAAAATTATCTCTTTATCTCTGAAACAAACTCATCAGTGAACATTATCATTGAAGCAAACTCATCAGTGAACATCATCTTCGAAGCAAACTCGTCAGTGAACATTATCTTTGAAGCAAACTCATTAGTGAACATTATCTTCGAAGCAAACTTCGAAGCAGACTCATCAGTGAAAATTATCTTTGAAGCAAACTCATGAGTGAACATTATCTTTGACGAAAACTCATTAGTGAACATTATCTTTGAAGTAAACTTCGAAACAAACTCATCAGTGAACATTATCTTTGAAGCAAAACTCATCAGTGTTGTAAGAATCAATTCTTTCTTATTGCAGAACGTGGTTTGGTTTTAACAACTGTTGGCAAGGACCAGAATGGATTCATTATTCTTCCATTCTATCCTGGGTACGAGACTTTCGGCGACCGAGTTGCTAGATTTTCAATTTTAGACGGAATGCTTGTTCTCGATTTTGACGTAGAATTTAGAAGTAAAGAATTTTATATGTACGAGTACCGTCAATCGTAAGTACAAATCAATTATATGGAACTTTGGCTCTGTCCTATTTTTACATGTGTGATGATGTTTGGATAATATTATTTCAGTTTGAAAACCGCTTCCATTTCATGATTTCTAGATCTATATACTCTGTTTTCTCAACATGTACTGAATCTAAATTCCAGTTCAACACTCCGATTATCAATTGTAATTTTGTGTAAAGTGTAAAAATTAATATTTTTACTCTATAAGTAGCTTATATCACATACATCAGAACATTGGTATCCATGCGATTTTATGCGATATTAAGATATTATTTTTTAAGAATCAGTTTTGCCATGGGCCATTACTCTCTAATTCGCCCGCATTGTTTCCATTCTTTGGAGTTTGAATCAGAGGAAAAACGGCCTTTACTCAAGTTTCTAACAGATTAATAAAAATCTGTCACTGTATTCAGCCGTAGCTATGCTATACAAAGTTGCATTTTCTTCTGTCATCGTACTTGTATACAAGCATCTCGTTTTCATTGCCTTGTCTTTCTTTTAGATAGTAACCGACCAATTCACTTTTACCGACTAAAGAAAGTTCAAAACTTGTTTATTTCTATTTATGCGAAGTCTTCAATACCATAGAATAACTATTCAAATTTCTATGAAGCAAAAAATAGAATTTATAAGTAGCAAAGCGGCAACTGCGCAAAATATTGCGTAGTAACAGCTGCAGGAAATCTGTTTATCAACTTGCGACTCTCTACTCAAAACATAAGGTAAAAGCCCGGGCCTTTTCAAATAAATTTCTACTTACTCCGTATAATCATCGCAGTCCTAAGTTGGTTTTCAGTATTTTCTATCTTCAGAAGTTACCAACAGCACTTAATCTTAATGTAAAATTATTACGATCGTCTATTCACTGCGTGTCCGTATTTTATGCATTATTTGCGCAAGAAGAGGGACTATTTAAGTTAATTCTACTGTTTGAATCCTTTTATATGTTTCTTTTAAATTGTTTTCTAAGAAGTACATTACGGAATTAATATAGCCAGAACAATATGGCAACTATTTTTTTCATGCTATAACATCTGCAAAATACTTAGGGATATGTCGGGTGCCTGAAAACAATTACTGTGAAATCATTAATATTTGTGGGTGACTAATTTTCGTGGATTTCGTTTCCAAGTTTATTCAACAAATTCTCTGTTTGTATACATACAAAATCATGAGACAAATACAATAATTTAAGGAAGATATTACATAAAGTCACGCAAATCAATGAGGGCAACTCACAATTACATTAATTTTATCGAATTAAGGAATCTATTAGTTCGTGGTTGAGCTTATCCACGAAAATTAATCTCAATGAACAAATAAAATTCCCATTCATTTTGTTCAAAGGTTGAAATCCACGAATTCATATCCCCACGAAATTGCCGTTTTGACCAAACAAAAACCAAGAAATTAGATGATTTTACAGTAGTTAGAGGAGACACCACCTTATCCCGAGGAATTATGTGGATGCCATAACAAGATAAATAATGTGCCTTCAAGCTTTTCTAGTATGAAATATTTTCAAAGCTAGAATAAATTGATAGAACGTTTCCTTTCATAATTGTTGAACATTTCGCCAAGGCACGAGTATATATGATAAGATATTTTAGAGTGTTTGATCTCCTTGTTAACAACGTTTACTCTCACAGTGCGAAACGAACAATCAAATCAAGCTTTAACAGGCAATAAACTCTTACTGACATATGAACCATTACTCTGTATTTTGGCACATTCCATGCTCGAGCAGCGTTAATGCAGGTTTGCATCATGTTATTACATCAGCAGTCTCCCGAGGATTTTGCAGCTTTTTGTAATAAGAGCTAATATTCAAGATCCCTACATTTCAACTCATTTGATTGGCTCTCTATCTAAGTTCAGACTATCTAAGAATATCTTTTCTTTTCTTTTCAGGTCAATAATAGTTGGCAGTGGATACAACAAAGACCTCAATTTTACAGACAGTAAATTTAATTCTCTACACGTGGGCGTGTCTAAAGGTACCGTACAGTTAGCAGTCGATTGGCTGTCACACACCGTGTACTGGAATGACCCCTTGTTTAGATGGATTGTAGCAGTACCAGGGGGAAAGCAGAAATTAGACAAAGACTATTACAAAATAATTGTTGATGATCATCTCGATGGTCCTAGCGGTATTGCACTGGATCCGTTGAAAGGGTGATATTGTTATTTATGTTTTAGTTTCTTATTTGATACGAAACCAAATAATGTTCAACAGAAGAGTAACCATGTAACCATTCAAAAGAGGCAAGATGCAAATTTAACGCTTCATTATCGAAGATAACCTCTTATCAAACGTACAATTAAAACCGATCGCTCAAGGCTTTTCAGATCAAAATCAGTTCTAAAATCGCTCTAAATACCAGTTGACAGGAGCTTTGATTGTTTCTAAAACACCCATAAAAACTGTATATATATTACATACACTGAATTAAAAGCATTTAAAAAATAAAATTGGTATTTCAAGGTCAGATTTTCAAAGTAAGTTAATGTCACTTCGATTTGATAAAATCATTCCAGTGACCTATTTCTGAGATACAACCGTATTGATCAACAACTTCAAAGATACGCATAAACACACAAAATAGAATAATATAATTTCTATGTGGCAGATACCTATTCTGGTCAGACAGTGGAAGACATCCGAAAATCGAGCGCTCAGATCTGAAGGGGAACAACAGACACACATTAATAACCAAACACTTGGTGTCTCCACTGTCAATGGAAGCAGACATATTTGGCAAAAGAATTTACTGGACTGATACATACACACACTCTCTTCTCTCGGCAACATACAATGGAAAAGATATGAGAATGATAGCAAGCGTACCGAATTCTGTTCTGTTTGATTTAGCTATTTACAAGGTAACTCCATCTCACTTTATAGAACCGTAAACTCTTGCTTTTCTTATCAAAACAATCCAGTTAATTTTGAGAACCATGACATCAGCATACGACCATGGCTTTCCCTAAGTAACAGCAAATATATGGACTTGTTCTATAAAATTCTTTTCTTGTGTAATCATTATCTGTATGATTAAAACTCATTGTTTTCACTTTGCTTTGCTTTTTAAATTCATTTTAGCATCCACAACATAAATGTTATTTCTAAAGGTCAGAAATTACTGTTAATGTTTAGACAATTGCATTACTTATTAACATTATACCAGCACATCAACAAAGTCAAACATTCAAAGAAATAAGTCCCATTGACGGAATTATTAATGACATATCGATAAAAATGACAATCACTTGAATAGCCAGGATGTCTTGTGTCAATTTGACTTAAATGCGCAAAACATCATGAAATGGTAAGTTGTCATGTTGGTTTGGACCATGCAAGAAAATCATAAATCATAGAAACACTGTGCACTAAATTTGTCCGATACAAGCATGATTTTAGAAAACAATATTTCCTTGAACTCTACCATAAACTACCAACATCATATTATTATTTTTTATTTTTTTATACCAGGTTTATGTAGCGCCCTTTTCATGATAAACACGTTCAAAGGTGCTTTACATATAACATCATTAATACATTAATGGAGTTAAAATAAACCAAACGGTTTTGACAAAATATAACTACAGTTTAAAATAACATTTCTCTGAGATCTTTAAATAATATACTGAAGAAAACATGTAATACAAATAATTCGTTTTATTCTATACCTATTTTATCTATCCAATCGCGAACGTTCATTTGCAACACGTGACCGTACAATATATTACGGTATTTGGATGCACGTGCGTACAAAAATCCCGTATTTTCTGTATTTGGACGCACGCGCGTACAAAAAATCCTGTATTTTCTGTATTTGGACGGTTCAACAGTCCCATGTTAAACATACGATAAAGCCCGAAACGCGTGAAAATGTTCCGAATGTAAATCAGATGAAGTTGGCGCTCTGTGTACAGAGTTTGATTATGCATCTTGAAATCTGGATTTAATTTGGGTTGTTGTTTTTTGTTTACAACACACAAAAACGATTCAAGAGATAACAATGCTATCTTAGATATTAAAACGTTCGTTAATAATCAAAAACTTAAAAATACAGTAAAAAGGACCATCAGATGTTGGAATATTTGAAAAGTCGCTAAAAGAAGCCGTTCCGGACGAAACCTAGAAATTGCTATCAGCCCTGACTATCTGAATAGCTACCTCAGTATTTTTGTTTAACGGTTAAGAAACAAAATGGAGAAGATTATAAATCGCAGCGGGCGGTCAGCATCCAAAACATGTCTGCTCTATAATTCAGTTTTCGTCGGCTCTTCACCAAACTTGCTGAGAATGTTTGTGGGCATTACACCTCGGCCAATTTCGATAACCAGCCAAATTGTACCAGGCACTCTTTGATTATAGTCCTTGAATTACTCGAAAAACGGGGAATTTAGCCTTGTCCGCTCTTTAAAGTCGAACAGTTTTCATCCGATCTTCACCAAACTTGCTGACAATGTTTGTGGGCATAATATCTCAGCCAAGTATTATTACCACCCAAATCGCCAAATGGCTGTTGTAGAGAGGTTGCACCATATACTTTTTTAATGATGATACGCAGAAAAAAACAACATTCAATGAATTACGTATATTACGTATGAAGTGAAATAAATATAGAATGAAAAGGTTATTTAAGGTCTAACATTGTTCTGTATAATATATATTTGCACTCATACCAAGCTGGGAAAAACTAGAAAAGGCAGGAATACAATATTCAGTGAAACATTTTTAATTTAAACTATTATTATAGTAAGATAAAATAGATATAGAATAAAAAGGTTATTTAACATTGTACTGTACAATACGAGATATATTTGGACTCGTACCCAGCTGAGAAAACCATACTGAACTCGCCTAGCGGCTCGTCCAATATGGTTTTCTCAGCTGGGTACTCGTCCAAATATATCACCGTATTGTACAGAACAATGTTAAATAACCTAATATTAATTAGATCTGATACAAACAGGTGGGGGACTCCAAATCAGTTAGCTCTCTCATCTGGCCAAGACTGGTATAATAATGTGATAATAATAACTGGGATTTGATTTGTACAAAGTTTACCTAAAGTTAAGTGTATAAAAGATTCATGTGGCGGTGAGTAGCTTTTTTACACTGTTTCATTATACAGTAGCGTTTTGGGTGTTAGCGAGATTTGGCGCAACTAAACTTAGCCTAGTTTAAAGTCCCCGTTTCAAAGACGGTACATTGCTACGTTCCCCTCATTTTCATACTTGTGTCTGTTCGTTACTTCTGTGGTTCACTTTTAGTTGTTAGGTATACACTTATGTACTCTATATGTACGTGAATGCAATAATGTGTAGGGAACTGTGTATGTTGGTGATAGCGTTATCTAGATCCAATGGACTTTTAAGATATGACACTATTTAAATATGTACAATGCACATTAGGTTATGAGTATTACTATTGTTTGACATTTGCATTTGACATGTGGCTATTATCAAGACGTTGTTCTATAATATTAATGTGATTCAGGACGTCGTCTACGTTACTGACATTCGCAATGCCAACTTATACACATTTAATAAAACAACTGGCCGATTAGAAGTAACTGTAAAGCTTAGTACTCCAGGACAAGAAATTTTTGGTGTAACCGTTTATGGAGAACACAACCAACCTCTTAAAGACACAGGTAAGAAGTAATAGTTAGGAATTATGGAATTATGTATCATGTATACCATTTGATATTCTGCTATAGCACCATTATTGACAAAAATATGTAATACTTCCATACGTATCTCAAAATATAGTAAGGCATCACATATTAAAGTGCCACAGCTGTTCCATGTCAATTAATTAATGATAGTCAAGAATTTTCACTTTTTATTACCTCACGACAGATCATTTTCCCTATCGGAAAATGTTTTTTTCGCAATGAGAAATATTAACGATTTCCCGGCTAGAAAAATGGTTTGAATTTACATATAATTGACGCAAAGTTGTAGTAATTTGTGTTTAAGTGACTGATATAAACAAGAGCACCACCTTGCGGGTGCTAACGTTCAGTTGACTTTTTTGTCTCTATATAATAAAAATATTGTCCTGTTTTTATGATATTTTCTAAGGAGCCATAACTCTTACAAAAAGCAGGATGGAGTTATGTTTCTTGCTGAACAAAGTCAGCTTCTGATGGTGAACAAGTGTTGCAAGTTTTAAAACAAAGCTTTAATAGTTTCTTAATCAAGAAATCTGATTTTCTAAGTCCAGAATTGGCCATCATACTTGCAAGAAGCAATATATAGTTACAGTACTTGTTGTGCAGAGTCAGCTTTTAATGGCAAATGACTGCAAAACGTTTTAAAGCAATAGCTATGACCGTTAATGAAAAAAGGTAACCTTAACGCGAAACATAACCAGGAAATCTGACATTTTGTTCAAAAGGGGCCATTATTCTTGCAAAAAGCAGGATAGGGTTATCTTTCTTGCTGTACAGAGTCAGCTTTCAATCAAAGGATCTATCAAAATATTCTAGGGAATTACATTCTTAGTTACTAGAAGCCTTCCAAGTTAAACCAGATATTTCTTGGTTTGGTTACGTTACAAGTAAAACGTTTTGGCCAATCATCGACGTTACGCAAAATAATTGGTGAACCAATTAAAATAGGCCATTAAACCGTTGTAGCGTCCTTGAGGTAATTTTTAAACATAGGATTAGAGGAATAAATCTTTATAAATCGCACTTAATTTCTTCTGTATTCATTGTTAGTAAGTACTTTGCTTAGTTCGAAGTGGGCGTGCCGAATAATAGCGAACATTGACTGAAAACACTCCCGGTAGTAATAAAGAATGATCATGCTCACAGAATAAACAAAAAAACATAAAGTAGAGGTTCGTCTTGCGATTTTGAAGAACCTCTGATAGATGAGAAAATGGAATCATAGAACGCTGTAAAGCAAAATAATAACAGCCTGGGTTTGACTTAATCTGTGCGTGGGAGGTAATGAAATACATAATACCTTACACGCCACCCAGAGTACTTGGTTAAGCTAAACTCTTTAATACAGATATATTTAACAGACTTGATGATCTCAAAGCACGTGGAACCCCCCTCACGCCATGTGGAAAGTGTGTAAAATTTGCTAAATCGGTTACAAAGTGTTTGCAGGGTACTTAAAGCACATCGTATTAGAAAAAGCTTGATTTTTTTCACTCTACTTTTGATAATCGTGTTTTAATATTCACAAACAGTTTGTTTTTTAGGTTAATTAAAGTATGTACAGAGACCTTTATAAAGCAAAAAAAGATATTTGTGTGACTTTCTTTTATTTTGTAGACTATTGTGGTAATGAAAATTGTGAACAGCTTTGTATATCTGAAGAAAATAATGCCACGTGTATATGTTCCGAGGGGTATGAGAAAAACGCAACTACCGGAGCATGTCAGGGTATGTTTATTTCTGTATATTAAGATATCCTTAGAATAACACAACATTTAGCACCTGACATACTTCTTTTGAACATATTCCCTAGTCATGAATATCAAATATCCTATTTCTGCTTTATGATTTAAACGACCTCGGTTTGAGGTGAGGTTTTATGTGCAATTGGTTAATTATTACATTGACTTCTTGATTATATATTTTCAAACTTTGACCAATATGTACGAAACTTTGCCGATCTGTTAATGTTCATATGAGACTCGATTGTCCTAGCCAAAACAAGTCAGGAAAAAATCAAATTCAACTATTTGGAAAATATCACAAATTTAATGTACATATTAAAAAAGACACCATCAATATAGATATATAGAGAGTAAAAATATCATTATTGCCATATTTTCAGATTCATATGCCGAATTCCATAAAGCTATTGTAATTGCAAATGCTACTCATATTTGCATGCTTGACATTCGATATTTTGCCAACTCTACCTACGATGTGGTTTGTAGGTACACAGTCATTGGACCACTTACATCAACAGTAGCCCCAGATTCATCAACACAACCAGCACCAACAGGTAATAAAAAATGAATATGCAGAAACAGAAAAAATGACTTTGCAAAGGAGAGCAAAACGTTATATTTTTATTTACGAGTGAGTTTTATTTACAGGGTGGACAATATTTAAAAGGTTTCTAAAGACCAGTTGTCCTTACAGGTTGTCGTTTGCATAAGTACGATTGTATTTCTCTTTCCTTCTAAAGTGAAAGTGCCCGTGATATATTTAAAGAGACATAAAAAGTAAAGATAAACGACATATATCTCGAAAAGCTTAAACACGTGTATAGGAAGACAGTTTTGAAGCATAAAACCATATTATCAAGCAAACTACTATTTATAGCAGTCTATTTGATTGGGTTTATTTATGACAGGTGATTAAAACCTTCTTACCCTTTGTACCGACTTAAGCAAAAGTTTGTTAAATAGTCTTCTGATTACTGATTACTCCAAGGTAAATCAAGTCTATAGGAAGATACTTTGGAAGCGTAAAGCAGACATCCAAAACAGGAATAAAATTATATAAATTATTAAAATATTTAAAAGAGTAATTGTATCTACATCTACAGTTGTGTTTCAATAATTTTGTACATGTACATTGCTTGCAAAAATCATTGTCACCATCTCAGTAATCTAATTATAACTAACTTTAAAAACGGTTTGCTTAGAATTGAAAAGAAAACAGTGAATTAGGGTCTGAAAGACCATACTTTTTATATTGTTATATAAATGTTTTTCTTTTATTAAGCATGTTGTTTAATATTTTGTTACGCTAATCTCAATATTGGATAAAATGTTAAATGAAATATTCATTTATTTTCAATGTCTTTTAAACAACAACTTGCCCATTGCAAAGCATGCATTCAAACGAAATAAGTTTCTTTACAGTCAAGCACAAATCTTTTCACAAATGAAACTAGAACTGTCACAGGAGTGACTCATACCCCCACCATACGGTCTTGTCACAGAAGAATGGCAACCATAAGTAATCTTAAAAATACTTAGAATAATATAAAAATGTCAAAAAAGCTTAATACTTAAAAAGAAGTTTACTCGTCTTTGGAGTACTTCATCCTGGGCTTCCACATATAAGTAATACTAGTATAATTATGTGCCCTGGATGAGGGATGAGGTAAATATAAAAAAAATATATCTAATATTAGAGATACACTAAAAGTGAATACAAAAATGTGTCTTACCGACCCATGTTACCACAGAAAAATGTATTTACTTTTTACATTTTTACATAGGACTGATAACAAAAATGTTAGAAAAATACCAAAACTATTGAAAATCTAAAAATAGGATTTCTAAAAATAGACTAATTCCTGGAATTTAAGGGGAAGAAACTCAGTACAAAAGTTAAAAAAAAGGTTACTTCCATTTGGCTCTAAGCCAATCAGAATGAGATATAGTGAAAATACATCAAAATTAACCTTAAATTCTAAGTAAAAGGGGACATAATTCAAGGAAAATTGGTGTCAGAGTTATGCACCTTGTGTCACATGTGGGTGATAGGGTGGGACATCTATTTTAAGTTTAAATCAAATCCATTTAGTAGTAACTGAGATACAGTGAATATACATCAAAATTAACATTAAATTCTAAGTAAAAAGGGGCATAATTCATAAAAACTTGGTGTCAGAGTTATGCACCTTGTGTCACATGATGTGGGTGATGAGGTGGAACATCTATTTTAAGTTTGAATCAAATCCATTTTGTAATAACTGAGATATAGTGAAAATACATCAAAATCAACCTTAAATTTAAAGTAAAAAGGGGACATAATTCATAAAAAATTGATGTCAGAGTTAAGCACCTTATGTTACATGATATGGGTGATGAGGTGAAACAACTATTTTAAGTTTGAATCAAATCCATTTAGTAATAACTGAGATATAGTGAATATAGTAAATTCTAAGTAAAAGGGGGCATAATTCATGACAACTTGGTGTCAGAGTTATGTACCTTGTGTCACATGATGTGGGTGATAAGGTGGAACATCTATTTTAAGTTTGAATCAAATCCATTTAGTAATAACTGAGATAATAGATTTCGGGACGCGACGGGACGGGACGGGACGCGACGCGACAAAACTGACTCCTATATACCCCCCTCCAAACATGTTTGGTGGGGGTATATTTAAAAATAAAGCGTAGAAGCGAATATTTCATGTAGTAAATACAGTAGGAAAGTTAAAGATGTTTTCGTCAAAATGAAAGACTTTGTGTCATTACAAATACCTGTATTTGTCCTGGCTTTTTTCTCAGAAAGATAGCAAATTGTGTGTAAATATTGTACTTATATCCATAGTAAACAGGAATTATAGTTTGTACAATCTTATGCATTAATTTCTTACTTAAGTATGACAAAAATGTTTTCATGACATTGATTTTGGAAAATTACATGGAGCTTGTGGTGACAATTTCAGCATCACCTAATGAATTGATCAAGAAGTTTGATCTGGACATTAGCAACAGAATGGTCATTTTTGCCACTGCGGACAACAAAATATACAAAAGACCAGCGGATTTGCCGATAGAAAACGATGCTAAAGAATTAATTATTCAAGCGTCTGGAAATATAAGCGGTACGTTGTATATATATTAGCATATTGTTTTGTTATTACCAATTTGTGTAGTTTTCACCAATGTATTTTTGCTTCGATTCAAAATACCATAAAAATGGGAAAAAGTGACTGGACAATCTTAGTTAAAGTTTTGGTACTTTCGGTCGAAACGCTAATATAATCTGGATTTACCCGCATTGCCTAAAAAACATGTTTTGTTGAACAGATTTTACAAAGTGTTAACAATCTTTGCAAATAAAGCCTTTCAAAGCGACAAACGATAAGTTTAAATGCTTTTATAGATATATAAAAGAATTTCTTTCTTGTTCAGATAGCACAGTTTTGTAATTTGATACTTTGTATAGTTTAGCAGATAAAAATACAGTGTTTTCATAGTAAGATTGGAATATGATTATTTTCTTTGTGTACTTGGGACTAAACATATTAAAAAGGCAATGGACCTCCGCATTATGACAACTTTAGATTTTAATCAGAACAGTACAGTTAGATCTTATTTCTCATTATACGGTGTTGTAATTCACTATCTTATTTTTATAACAAACATGTAATTACGCACTGTTTTGGTAATTTGATTTATCAAGCCCAGCTTCGTTACAAGTTATAGATACTAGGACTTACAGTATATGTAAAGGACAGCCAAAATTGCTCTCTTTATTAAATGGTTTTAAATGTTTTTGGTAGTGTACAAGGACAAGTAATGCATTGATTTTCTGATGCACCGTGCATTTCATGTACATTGTACCAAATAAACACGTTAAACTCATTTAAGAGAATTGTTTGTTTTGTTTGTTTAACTGTGACGAAAGGTTAATTGCGTAGTCCTAGATAAGACTAGTGAGAAAATGATCAGGAATTTTTCATACGCGACACTGTTATGCTTCACCTTTGTGTGTCACTTCTCGCGTCAATGAAATATTCTTTAAACGGGAAGCACTTATTTAGTGAAAATGTGCAGCATTAAAAGAGTCCGGTTACAACAAAGGAGTCTGATAAGACGGGTGACCGTATGTTTGCTGTCAGCTGCATATACTTGTACCGTTTTGACAAACAAACTATTTAAATGTTTTAATAACTACCTAAATTAACAGGGTAAGAGTATACATGGACAGGTACATGTACATCTAAAAACCGTTATGAACTCTTCAGCTGTACTCTTTGATATGTATGATCTATGCCGAACAGAATTGGCTACCACCGCCGTCCAGTTTATTTTATCTGATGCCAGTCACTTCATAATTCAATTATCGTATTTTACCATTGAGATACAGTTGATCTCACTAAAATACAACTTAACTGATATTTATCTACAAATGTGCTGTGATACTGAAATAAACATAGAATAGATTTTCATATTACACTTTGTTGCATCGGAGTTGACTATGTTATTAAACCTGACTTGGAGAAATGACAGAAATAATCTGACAAATGGTATGTTAATTTTTACGTTGAATATGCATTTTGATCCTGTTCATAATGTTTTCCGCATTTTTCTAATTCCTAATTTTGAGATTGTAGTTTGTAGATTACTTCTTTGTTTTGATGATTTACTCCTAAACCTTAATGGCCCAGTATCTGTGCTGTGATTTAAGCACAAAGCTACTTCTACAAGATGTTTTCCTTGTGTTATTATGGTAAAATATTCTTAAAAGTATTATCAGTGAACTTTTGTTAAATTTACACATTAACACTTCTCTTCTGGCTTCGTGTAGATCTATTATTGCAGTAGTTTGAAGACGCGCCACAAAATAACTGTATTCTTTTGTATTTCCATGATGGTAATACATATGATTTACATGAAAAATATGAGATATACAAGAATTTAGTTTTAACTGACCGTGACATATATTAGGCTAAGACAATATTTTTAATATCTTAACATTTTATTGAATTAATGTAGCAGTATGTACATAAATCATTGTACAAAAAATGTATTTAGTTAAACTTAAATCACATTTTGTTTTTACAGTGTAAGATAGTTATTCATTTATATTCTAGAAAACTATGATGAAAGGAGTTTGCCTGAATAATTTTTCAGACCAAGTTGTGAAAACACATTTATTCAGGAAAGGCCTAAATTGTCCACCTACACACTTTTAATATAGCTGCATATTTGATGAAGTTTCTGTAGGTAAAAAAAGTAGGTCACTAGGTCGTGGTGGGTCTGTAATTATTAGCCGCTTTTCATTTCTGTCCAGGCATGGCTTATGATACCTATTATTCTGAAAACTTATACTGGTCCGAGTCGGACACTGGCAACATTTGGCTCGTGGATGTCGATACAAAGACTGTAAAGAGAATTTCAATTGAAAATTCTGTAACCCTTGTTAATCCGAGAGATACCATTCTTCTTCCAACATTAAGGTAAGTTATACAAAGATGATGTTATGTCTTGTGAAAAGTAGGATGCTATTGACATTGCTGACATCATTATGTTCACCATTATGTTGCATGTTCATGATTTTGTTGTGATTGTAAAAAGGTATTTATATAACTATATAAATTAATTTCTCCTTTAACTGGCTCTTCAGTATTTGATGTTACTATGCTTATATATTTTTGTAATTAAATCCCGTTAAAAAGACTCGTGAAGTCATTTTATCTATTTCATTAACACCATCCCTTAAATAATTTCGCATTTTAATCACAGAAGGAGTGAGTACTATGTTCTACATGTGTGTATATGTGTGTATTAAAGTAAACATTTATTCTTATAGAAAAATATAGTTCTTGCATCTGAATTAAGATCTTTTAAGTAAAAGTTTGGTTATTGTCACTGGACTTAAGCAGTTGATGTTATATTTATGTGATTAAAAAAATACAAAACTGTTGCCTCTAGATAAGGTATAAAATCTATTTTATATACCGATCTGAGTACGCAGAGGTTTGAAGTAATTGTTTTGGTTTGTTCTCTTTTCTTGTAGTTTATTTTTAGCTGATATATCTTTAAACCGATATCATATCTATACTTCGTTGTTTAACCTATGTACCTCCTTGTGAAAATAATAAAATGAAAATTCAGTTTTACATAGAATCAGCCACAAAACCTCACACGCATTACTAAAATTACATTACAATTTATACAATTGCTTTCTAACTGAAGCAGTAACTGTAAAAAGAATGATAGTATTATAACAATAACATGCTCCTTACGAAATGTCTAGCGCTCTCTTAAACAAAATAGCAATATCTTTCATATGACAAAAATCACAATCTCATGGATTTAGGACAATGGTCCCCAAGATTCAAAAGTTTTCAAAATCGATAACAACATGTACATTATTTTGCGCTTTTTATACCGATACTAGAAACAATACAAAAAAATATCGATTAAAGTATAAAACTGCGGAAAGTCGGCTTTAATCTACAGACTTTATTTTAAGGGATCTTTCATCACAAAATATACATCCGATATTACGATAGTAATGCATGTGCCCATTTAATATCTGAAAACAAGATTCTTTATACTTTTCAGAACGAATTTTGAAAATGAAAGTTCTATTTACATATCGGTAATGTTTCTTTCTACAAAATGGTGAAAATATCTATACCTTCATTTGGAAACAACCTACCAAAATATCGATGCTTATTTGACAATTATATTATTTAGGACAAAAGTATGTAATTGTAAGTCTATTAAAGTATCTTATAAGAATTGAGAAAATTAGGAGTCATTTTGTTATGAAAACCCTACCACTAATTTATTAACTCATTATTGTCAGAATTGTAAATGATGTGGAGTGTTAAAATGTAAAACAAACAATAGTACATAAATTATAACAATCACTATATGTTATGATATTTATGAAAAGAAGTGTGGTTACCTGTGTCAGGGAAAGTGACTATTATGTGAACCTGTTGCCTTTACGTATGTTAGGGTTTCCCTTGGCGCGGATTACTTTTACACTGTCTTGTGACTCTGGAACATGGTAGGGTAAGTTGGAGGTTAAACCGGTTTAAACTCCCAAGTGGTGGTTTTGCCACTGACCGTTCCAAGGCGGTGCCCCACTATGTTCCTGTATTTGTTTGTTTTGTCCTTTTGTGTTTTATTTTTATGTGTTGTGTGCGAGTTGTTCGTGTGTGTCTTTGGGGAAGCTGCGTTTTTTGAACGTGGCTTTCCCTGTTGGATATTCTTCCTTGTTTTTTTTAATCCATGAGATGAACAATACATATGTCTTCGTTGTCAATTATAATTTTGCTACTATTGCAAGACGACTGGCATGGGTGGAAGGCAATCAAGGTGATGTATCTCTTCAAACAATGACCATTGATGGAATGGATCGTCGTACAGTTGTTTCTGGATTATCTGAAATAACTTCCCTTGTCTACGATAATGAGGCACGGTTGTAAGTATAAGTAAATTTCTTCTATTATTATGGTTTATTAGCTCACCTGAGCACGAAGTGCTCAAGGGTGAGCTTTTATGATCAGTGATTGTCCGGCGTCCGTCAACACCTCTCAGCCTAAACCACCAGTCCAACTTTAACAAGAATATTCCTTGCATGATCCTCTTTAAAAATTAGTCAAAGAAATAAATTCCATACAGAACTCTTTTTGTCATGGCAACCGAAGGGAAGAACTTCAAAAAATTCTTGTCCAAAACCACAGTAGTTACAGCTTTGATATTTGGTATGTGGCATCTTCTCATAATTCTACCAAGTTTGTTCATATTATCCCCAAAGGGTCAAATACGGTCCCGCCCTCGTGGGGAGGTGGGGGTGATCACATGGATTACATGGTTTACATAGATTTATATAGGGAAAACATTTAAAATCATATTGTCCAAAACCATAGGGCCTAAAGCTTTGATATTTGGCATGTAGTGGTTCTCCCCGCCCCTGGGTCACATGGTTATATATACTTATATAGGGAAAAACTTTGAAAATCTTCTTGTCCAAAACCACAAGGGCTAGGGCTTTGATATTCGTCATGTAGCATTATCTAGTAATTCTCTACCAAGTTTGTTTAAATTACCCCCCAAGGGTCAAATATTGCTTGCCCCGGGGGTCACATGGTTTATGCAGACTAAACTATGAAAAAGCTTTAAAAATCTTCTTGTCCAAAATCTCAGGGTCTGGTGCTTTATATTAGGTATGTAGCATCATTTTATAGTCCTCTACAAAGTTTGTTCTAATTATCCCTTTAGGGTCAAATACGGCCCGCTCTGGGGGTCACATGGTTAAAATAGACTGATATATGGAAAAAATTTCTTGTTTTAACGGGGCCTAGGGCTTTGATATTTTGTATATAGCATCATCTAGTATTTTTCCAGCAATATTGTTCAAAATATTCTCCTAGGGTCAAATATGGACCTGCCCAGGTCCGGGTCACATGATTTATATAGCCTTGTATATAAAAGAATTAAAAATATCTTCATGTCTGAAACTGGAAGGCCCAGGCTTTTGATATTTGGTATGTTCCATTGTCCAGTGCTCCTCTACCAAAATTATTCAAATTATGCCCCTTAGTTGAAATGAGGCCCCACCCAGGGGGTCTCAAGTTTTACATAGACTTATATAGGAAAAAAATCAAAACTCTCCTTGTCTCATTGTTTAAGGTATAGGCCTTTGGTATTTGGTATGTATCATTGCCTAGTTGATCTCTAACAAGAATGTTCGAATTATGCCCCTGGGGTGAAATGAGGCCCCGCCCCGGGGGTCACTTGTTATATGTATAATTCATAAGTTTTTTTTACGAAAACAATACTTAAAAATTATTAGATCATGTTTCCTAGACTGTTTAATTAATAATTTAATAATTACCTGATTATCATTTGACCTTGACCTACTGATTTTTTTCTTATTTTTAATGATACAGCCTTGAAATTTGGATGACGAGTACAGTTTAGAACACAGATCTTAATACTGACATTCAATGACCATGAATGTGACATACTGTCCTATTTTCTTGTTTTTTAAGAATCGGCCTTGAAATTTGGATGACATGTATAGTTTTGCACATCGATCTGAAAACTGATTTTCAGTGACCTTGAAGGTGACCTACTGACCTACTTTCTTGCATTTTAAGATACAGTCTTGAAATTTAGATGACATGTACAGTTTTGCACACCGATCTAAAAGCTGACTTTAAGTGACCACGAATGTGACCTTCTGACCTTCTTTCTTGTTTTTTAAGATAAAGGCTTGACATTTGGATGTCATGTACAGTTTTGCACACAGATCTTAATACTGACTTTCAATGACGATGAATGTGACATACTGATCTATTTTCTTGTTGTTTAAGAATCGGACTTGAAATTTTGATGACATGTACAGTTTTGCACATCGATCTGAAAACTGATTTTCAGTGACATTGAAGGTGACCTACTGACCTACTTTCTTGCATTTTAAGATACAGTCTTGAAATTTGGATGACATGTACAGTTTTGCACACCGATCTAAAAACTGACTTTAAGTGACCACGAATGTGACCTTCTGACCTTCTTTCTTGTTTTTTAAGATAAAGGCTTGACATTTGGATGCATGTACAGTTTTGCACACAGATCTTAATATCATGAATCTTTCATTTTGACGACGTTGAATGTGAGTACATACCATGATCATATTTTCATGATTGTTTACGACATTCGGACTTGAAATTTGGATGACATGTACAGTTTTGCACATCGATCTGAAAGCTGACTTTCATTGACCATGAATGTGACGTACTGACCTGATTTCTTGTATAGGGGAAAACTTAAAAAAACTTCTTGCCTGAAACTGCAAGGCTCAGGCTTTTAATATTTAGTATGTTGCATAACCTTTTGGTCCTCTACCAGAATTGTTCAAATTATGCCCCTGGGGTTGAAAGAGGTCCTACCCTGTGGGTCCCAATTTTACCATAGATCATATGGTGGAAAAATATAAAAATCTTCTTGTCTGAAAGTTCAAAGCCCAGGCTTTGTAAATATGTATGTATCAGCAGGTATTTATCTTTGCCTAGTGGATCGCAAACTAGATTATTCAAATTATGTCCCTGGGGTGAAAAGAGGCCCCTTCTTTGCGGTCACTTGTTATATGAATTATATAGAATTAAATACTTCAAACTTATCAGATTATATTTTCTAGACTGTTAAATTAAAATTACTTGATGACCCCAAGCGATTAGGGGTCACTTGACTTTGACCTTGACCTATTGACTTACTTTCTTGTTTTTTAAGATACAGTCTTAAGATTTAGATGACATGTACAATTTTTGCAGTACGATCTTAAAACTTTCAGTGACCATTAATGTGACCTACTGACCTACTTCCTAATATTTTAGCATCAGTTTGCCATTTTAAAGATATGGCTGATATTACTCAGGTGAGCGATTCAGGGTCATCATGACCCTTTTGCTAAAAATTGAAATTATCTGCGGTAGAAGGAGAGTCTGAACGATTGTCAACGACTATAGGAAAGGTTCACAGTCTGAACGGTTGTCAACGACCGCAGAAAAGGTTCACAGTCTGAACGGTTGTCAACCACCGCAGAAAAGGTTCACAGTCTGATCGGTTGTCAACCACCGCAGGAAAGGTTCACAGTCTGAACGGTTGTCAACCACCACAGGAAAGGTTCACAGTCCGAACGGTTGTCAACCACCGCAGGAAAGGTTCACAGTCCGAACGGTTGTCAACCACCGCAGGAAAGGTTCACAGTCTGAACGGTTGTCAACGACCGCAGAAAAGGTTCACAGTCTGAACGGTTGTCAACCACCGCAGGAAAGGTTCATAATCGCAGAAACATCATCATATCTACTATCCAGATACGTCTGTTTTACGATATAATGGATGCCATTTCCGACTCTGATGATTTATAAGTTATTGTCATATTTTATCAATAACGAAAAATCTTTTATTTAATTCTGTAAAGATTCAAGTTACATCTGTTATATTACTGAAGAAAATTTCCACTTTTTTCCAATGCAGACATATAAGATGAAAGGCTATGTGACAAGCCATGTTATATTTATGGATGATGAACGTACAAATATGGAAACGTGTGCAATTTAATTTTGCATTATATCTACGGAATGCATTTCCATTTCGGATATTTTACGGGAACACAACTTAGGATTTTATTTCATTTCAGTCTCCGATAGAAGTACTTGTATTTCAGATTTTACTTTTTATCGAACGGAACTCTGCACCGGACGACTCTAAATGGGTCTGAGCAAATTTCAAGTGTAGAAGACCAAAAGGCATATTTGCTTGTCCAATATAAGGTGTGTAATATCTTTTAGAATCTAGCAATCGAACTCGAGTAATTTAAAAGCGGAGAGGTTTGTGTAGCGGGGGATATAGGATGTGGAGAACCGGCCAAACGTATCATACAGCCATTAACAACAGACAACGCTTGTTAACATAAAAATTTTCGTTTCATCTACTTTACTCTTTCAAAGTAGGCGTCCGTTTTTTTTCTGTGAAAATAGGGTAATGACATAAGCATACCGGTATGTTGGCCCGACTTCTGATGTAGGCAGCCCTCACTAACTCACTCCCTGCTCCTATACATGTGTCACGTTACTTCAACTTATAAGCTGTATAAAATATAAATTCATCAATTTGACTTATTATCCACCGACAAATATATTTTTGGCGTTGTCCGTCCGTCCGTACGCGTCTTTCCGTCCGGAGCCATATCTAGGAAGTTATTTGGAATATTTAAATAAAACTTCATATACATATTTACCACTATAAGGTGTTGCGGTCAGTCAAGTTTCAGTCAGATTGCCAAAGTAACACTAGAGTTATGGCCCTTAGAAATTTCTTGTGTTAACTATATAGGATACATAAATATGGCAATATCTGCTTCATAACTTGAGATAAATTTGACATAGAACTATGAAACTTTTAAAAGATGAATTTAATAATTCTTGTTAAAATCACTCTTTATTTTTTTAACAAGAACTATTATATCTACTTCCCTATGAAAGATGTTTGAATGAATTTTAAAGCAAACTAATAAGATACAACAGTGTTTTCATCATATTTTTAATAAATCGAGTTTTTTTAACAATTACATCTCATCATTGCTGTTTTTTTTTATCCAAAATATAAAAAATGCACTCAGGCACATAGCTTTTATAAAAAATAAATTATGTGTATTTTGAACAATGATATCTCTTTAATTGCTAGATTTTATACTACATAAAAGAAACGTCATTTAGACAATACAAGGGAAATTATGCATGTTCAATATATTAAATCCTTCTGTCCATATTCCTTTCTTATTTATTGAAAATGCAACTAACGCTTCTTTAAATTCTAATAAAATCCAGCAATTATTTTTTTTCTGGTCTTATTTTGTTACTTTTGATAAACTACTAGAATGAAGTTAAGAGCTGTTTTGACACAACATTTTGTTCAATGTATGACAAACAAATAGATAATGGTTATACAATGTTTTAGTAATTTATATTTACAACATGAAATGCCACATAATTACAGCATGAAGGATTGAGTAGAAAGCCAAGCCTTTTGAAACTCTCTCCTTAAATAGACTATTGATATTCTTTAATAAAGTAGAAAGTTGTCCTGCAATTCATCTAAACAAAACAGTTTGGTTCTTCTTTAATTTCAGAAATATTTAGCTTGGATTTACATTCACCCTTTATACGGTAATATCTGGAATTCCATATACAATGGGGCAACTCAGAATAATCACACTTTTAATACCACGTCGCCATTTGTTGACATGAAGGTGCTGGATATAAAACCATATCTGCCTGAAACAGCAAGTAAGTTACAGCAAAAATAAAAAAGGCGGACAACGAACGCTACTGAAATTTTGGAACGTGTAAAAATCTACAAACGCGGCTTGTCTGTCTGGTTTCGTCAATGTATTTAACATTAAAAGATAAACTAGGATATTGTCATTTGCAGGTCCATGCGCATATATGAATGGCGGCTGTGAACAGATCTGCATACCTAAATATACTGGTGATATGATGGTCAAAGTTTGTGAATGTAGTATTGGCTTTAAGCTTGACCCTGACAAAGTCAGCTGTCGTTCAGGTAATCAGTTGTAAAAAAAAGAGGTCGATCTTAATAGATCAAGCCGATGATAAGACAAAGGATGAAGGTATTTCTGCTTGAATTTATTTGATTTTGTTTACAATATCACATCACTATGGTTACATTAATTACAGTTCCTGAATCTCATCTAAAGGACTGACTGTTAAATTTCAGTACGTGGCGTTAAAATCTATTTTTTCATATCAACTGTCTATCAATACAGGTATATACTTTCAATAAAAATCAAAGGCCAAACCCAAGCTTCGAATCACCTTTTCTCTTTTAGATGCTGCCAACTTTATTTTGTGGACAACTTTATTTAGTTTCAAAATGGACCATTACTGCTTTACATTATGGTAATGGCTCCCGAATGACAATCAGAAATTTCAGTCCAATTACGTGACGTCATATGTTATTTCGGCATCCTTCGACCAGAACTGTAAAAGGCTTTCCATAACAACCGTAGAATGCCGAAATCGCCTACGGACAAGACGTAATCGAATATAAAATTAGTTTATAGCAAAAGCGTGTTTTAACACTATTTATGCACGATGGGCTGTCAACGTCGGGCGTAATAATTTCACGATGGCATCTCGTGGATTTTGCAAGTGCTTGCGCGCCTCGTGAGATCCGATCTGGCAAATTCCACTCGAGCCGAATACTGCATCCCAGATCAAGCTACTGTTATAATAACCCTATTATATGTTTGTTCATGAATCTGAGCTCAATTCAATACGTCTTAAGATTACTTTGTTCTTTTCAGATGTTGTCAAGGACAACTTTATTTTAGTGTCAGACTGGACCCATAATGCTTTACGTCAGATTGATCTACAAACAAATGAAATTAATTCGATAATGAACAGAGAACATACCGCCTACATGGGGGTTTATTTTGATTCGAACTCAAAGAGAATTATATGGTCAGAATACTTCAGGAGTGAGATTTTCAGCTCAGAATTGGACGGCAGTGATCAAAAGATAATCGGTGATTTAGGTAATTATTCAGTTTGTTTTGCTTCTTTCATTTCCTTTCATTCCATGTCGCTAGATTGCGTACAGAAGCCCTATGTTCTATACAGGTGAACACTTGTCACGTATGTACAATTATTTTGAAAGAAAGAAATACATTGGTATTTTCTTTAAAATCTATATAATATAGTAATTATCATTGCCTAGTAGTTCTTATGAATAGGGTACAAATAAAAATAAAGCGTTGTAAGGTGACGCTCGATGTTTTATCCGTATTTATACATTAAATAATTTGAAAGCGTTGAGGATTGAATGATGTCTCCTACTATTTTGTATGTAAAACAATGTATAGCATCTTTTTTTATCAGCATTTCCAGCCTTCCACTTCCTTTCAGACTATCCTGTCTTGAAGGTCTGTCTATAGGCAATACAAAACATCAAAAAAATTAGGTTTACTATAATACAATGGCACGAAGGTAATGTGGCTAAGACAAGATAAAAACACTATCATTGCGTAGTTTGGCAAGAAGGAAATACCTATAACTATTTTCCGGCGAATCTCTACCTGATTATCTTTAAATTCACGAGAAATATATAGAATTCGAATCGCAACGAACAAATGAAGCTAAAGCTTGCTTAATCTTTAAAATGTGCAACATGAAAATTTGTGTCGTCAATTCCAGTTAAGTATGTAATTAATTTGATCAGTTCGGCCATTAAATTCAACAATTTAATCGATTTCACAAACAATATTTGTGCCACCAGACATCAAATCGCTTCTTATACCAACTCAAAACAATTATTTTGATCTTCTGTGTTCATAGGTAATTCCTTTCCTTACCGAATGGACAAGGACTTGACAACTGGAAACCTGTATTACACAACTACATCTCATTCCCATTCTCATATTGGCTTACTGACACCTTCTGGAGTAAATATTTGGCTAAAGCGGGATATTACTAAAGAGACACTTGGAGACATTGTTGTTCATCCAGGGAAAGGGTATGTTGCCGTTGCATCTGTTATGTTAAGTGTCAAGAATATAGTTATAGTATATTACTTTTTTGATTAATAATATACAAGCTAGGGCATTATGAATTGATGTTTAAAAAGTTATTTCTATTTTGTTCAATAACTAATTTTGAAACTGTCACAACGAAACGACTAATTATTGGACAATCTTATTTCTTGAGGTAACAGAAAAACAATGTTACTTTCTTATAATTTGCTTTCCCTATAATAAAACTCGCTCTTTATTAAAAGCAAGACTTTTACTGAGCATTTTGTTACTTTTGTATTACATCGAGGAGTTAGCAGATAAAACACAATTATTCTTTAGTTAGTGGAATTGTGTTTCAATATTCCTATATTTCTTTCCTGGTAAAAAAGAAGTGTTGACTATAAAGACATATGCAGATATTATAAATATGAACTTTTTCAGCTGGATGTTTTACATAGTACTTCACGCTATATCCTACATAGCACGTGCAAATATGGATGGGACAAATGAACTGAAGATTATAGTCGGGGACAATGTCACTAACCCAGACGGTTTAGCCATTGACTTTACCCGTATGTATACTACTTCAAAACAATGCACTTTATGGGGCATAATAGCAGGCTAGTTTTAGTTTCAGTTGTAGCTTACTGACGGATTTTAAAATTAAATCATAAATGAATAAAACTGCGAGAAAATGCGACCTAATTTGCTCTGTACTCTAAAAATGTAAATTAAATGCGTATGTCATGTCTAATTGCACGAGGCAGTATAGCAAAACACATCTGTAGCGGGCATCTCTTAAAGACGAATTACGGCAACCTCAAAATCGGCTTTCAACTGAATTATACTACAAGCATTGTTCTAGATGTCAGATTGTATAATTATTAAATAATTAGTGATTAAATAAATCATGTGTTTAAGTGTTAAAAGTTCATAGTCTAAAGTAATAGTGTTTTTATTTCTGATATGACATGAGATGTTTTACATGTCTATCTAAACTGCAGCTAATAATGGACCTGAAATTATTCATTGTTTGCTTGGCTGCAACCAATGGCTGCAACATGTGGCTGCAACAAATGGCTGCAGCCTGTGACTGCAACCAATGGCTGCAGCCTGTGACCGGAACCTTTGGCTGCAACGTATGGTTATATTTACAACAGTTGTTTTTATATGACGTGTGTTGGCCGTAAATGTCGCCTAAGTCTGTCTTTTGTTATCATTTCTTTTCATTAAGCATTGTTGAGCCTATACACGGTTACCCTATAATAGAGGACTGCTTATATTAGAGAAAGGGTGTGCATCTTGTACTGTATGTATATTGTGATGATTTTTTCCCCTTCCGATTGTTTGTTTACTTCCCTTTTTTCATCGTACTTATGCACTGAAACTACCGACAGCCTGTTTGTCTATTAAGACACCGTTATGTGCTAATAAATGGATCGATCTGATCAAGAACATTGCGAAGGTAGATGTTTCAGTACCTAATAAACAACCTTCAAACACTTTCCAATCGCTGTTGTTAATGTTTGTTTTTTTTTCATGCGGGAATTACCCCACCCACAGTATTTTGCTATGAGCTTCATTCGGGGAATCAGAAAGACCAACAACCAATCAAAACAATCGTTGCTAAATCTAAAGCTAATCAGAATCGTTCTTCCTAAAAACGGTATTTCATTCAGTCTGCAGAGGGCGCTCTCATCATTACCGAGACGCTTTCATAATAGATTTTCAATACACATCAAGCGCCAACAAACCTAGACAGCCTTAGTAATCAATTATTCATGAAAGGTCATGAACTTTCCCCATAAATAGCTAGACTCGCTGTTACTCCGGATCTTTCTTACTTAACACATCAAACGATCAACATCTAATTGAAAACATAAAATATATGCCCAAGATAAACCACTTGTTCTCCAGAAACATCTTTTGAGTAGAACATTTTGTCCACCAGTCATTCTGTCCTAACAGATCGTCCATAGAACATCTTGTCATAGGCCAATTTGTTTGTAGTGCATTCTGATCTAGCGTTTTGTCAAGCACGCGGTGTTTCATCATCAGAAAGTTTGTCTCTGTATTTTTTGTCCCAACATGTTGTCTAAACATTTTGTTCAACAGACTTTTTGTCTTGATTGACATATTGTTCGAACGCTTTGTCCACCAATCATTTTGTTCATAGAACATTTTGTCCCAATCCTTTGTTCGTCAAACATTTTGTTAAACAGACATTTTGTCCTGACATACTGTTCAAACACTTTGATCATCAAACATTTTGTCCTGACATATTTGTTCAAACACTTTGTTCATCAAACATTTTGTTCAACAGACATATTGTCCAGACATCTTGATTCAACATTTTGTTTGACGGACATATTGTCCGAATCGACATATTGTCCGAGCGTTTTGTTCATTGAGCATCTTTCCCTGGATAGTGCTCAAACGTCTTGTTCTGCAACAAATACTAGCATCATTCAGTTCATTATTTTAAAACGTATCATTTGCGACTTGTCATAATAACTCACATCCTTACATCTTGTATGCTGACGGCTAAAACACCCATTCTTTCCTAATATTTTCAACAAGCAACATCAATTAATAAACTAAGAGCCAAATAATAGAAATATCGATACATCAGTTAAACAATTACTTTTTTGCCTTAGTAAGAATGCTCGTTTGTTTCAACATGTCGATACGTCAGTCGAGCATTCTTCATCAGAACATCTTGTCCTCGTCTTTTAACACAGTGTAATAGCATTTCATTGTGCACTGAACATTTTGTTTTTGGTATCAGAGCACCCATATCAAATGCTGTGTTTCCGATAACGAGATAGCTAGTTCATATCTCCCTACATACTGTCACACAGCTCTGACTGCAAACCGTAACTGTCGAGACATATGTATTCGGCTTATTTTTAAGAAAACATTGTGTTCATCAACATAACGCAATGTCATTCGCTCATTTGTCAACAGCTCATTTGCAAGAGGACATTGTGTTCATCAACGTAACACAATGTCATTTGCTCATTTGTAATCAGCTCATTGGAAGGAAGGAGAACATTGTGTTCATTAACATAACGCAGTGTCATTTGCTCATTTGTCACTAGCTCATTTGTAATCATTGAACAAGTTCCATGCACATTGTTCATCAACCTTATGTAGTGTCATCTCCTCATCCCCAATGTAACAAAGTGTCCTTTGCAACTTAATTCTATGACATATCGCTTTTGTTATGAACTCATTAAATTTTTGTCAACTCATTTGTAAACTGTTCATTTGCACTATGACAAAATGTCCACTACTTAATAGCTACATATCGTTATGTCGTTAACTAATTGTAATCAGCTCATTTTTGACAACTTGTCGGTCGAAGCAACATGTACTTTCATGTTTCTTTTATTCATCTACGACTTGCATGTTCACAAAATGCATACTAAGTATTTCTAACCCTAATTTCTACTCCTTATCTCAAGCCTGATAGTCTTCATCTCTAACAGTCGCATCCCGTCAGTATCTGACATCCCGCGACATATTAATTATTGCTGTAGTATACATACAGCCACAGCTCAACATAGTGCTTAACTAAACCGTTACACGTGATTCTAGGGTAAATAAAGTGACAATCTGTTGTTCAGTCACCAAGGTTGAAGCGATACTTTTATATCTAGGAAGCTATAATGGCGAACCCAGGCAACTGTGTGCCATACATCTCTATTTTTATACTAGCATATCTATAATAGACCAAGTGAATTCGTCTTCAAACGACGCCAACGTCAAAACTGTATTTCAGTAATGGCTTTATTTCATTCCCACTACATCAAACATCAATAAAAATGTATGTGCAAATGTAAATACATATATGTAGGTACATGCTTATATATTAATTTACTCGTGCACGTCCATATTTGCATGCATATCTGTAAATATACAAGCACTCAGAATAAAGTGTGCAAGCATAAAATTATACGCGTACCATGGTAAATATATAATTCGCAACTATCATCTTTACTTATTGCTCAGTACCTCAGCAAGTTATCTGAGGCTTACCCACATAAAAATAGCGTGTTTTAATTATTGTTTCCATTGTACATTTTCAAACAATCATAAGTTCACCATGAATAAATCGTTATTTCGGAGTCGTTAAACACTCCGTCACAAATTGAGAAGTTTTTTAACTGTACCGGGTTAATTATATTAACTTATCGGCTAGTGAAACTAACCACAAACCTGCAGCACGTTACAATATATTAGCTTATATATACTGTCACTGATAGGTTAAGCTTGTATCGCTATTCAGGTGATCATCTGTACTGGTCAGATGCCACCCACGATACTATACAACGTTGTAATCTTGATGGTGAAGAATGCTTGACAATAGTTAATGAGACAGATTCACGGAAACAAGAGGAAATCAAAGACCTGGTTACAGATGGAACTTATCTGTATTATTCTGCCTACAGGAACGAGTAAGTATGACGTTCTTAAATACTCGAACAAAAGGGATATTCTTATCAACAATACAATTCTGATTGGAAAAAAACACTTTGAAAAGTATGATGTCGTGCAATAAAATGCTTATTGAATGGCTGGCTCTTGCAAAACTTTAGAACAGTTTTTACTATTAACTGACAAAAGATAATAGGTAAGGGTAGATTTTACGGAGGCACATAGCACCACAAACACAGCCCCAGCACCACGCATTTGCAAAGTACGTCCACAAAAAAGCCGTAACGGAAAAAATATAGACGGATTGCTTCAAAAATCGAACAAGAACATTTTAATTTTATGCAAAATATAGAAAAAGGGGGAGGAATTGGTAGCTGGTAGAAGGGGGTTGGGGGTTTGAAGGGGAAAGTGGAACAAGGATGAATATTCAAAAGAGAATGCTACGTTCCTGAATCACAGCCGACCTACAACGTAAACCAAAGCAGAGCAGACACTCACATACAAAAGACAAACATACATACTAAACTAACTCACATAGATAAACAGATCTGAGATTGCACATTGTTTTTTACACGTCTTTTAATCACAACTTCTCTAAAAAGTAATATGACGACGTGAAATGCCAATTGTATAGCAAAAGGTATTTATATATCAATATATTTTCACCCTGATATCCTCTACAAGATTTTTTGTCAAAGCAATTTTACCGTATTCTCACTTTCTTTGCAGTGCATTGGCCATAACATGACGTAATTTTATCAAAAGATAATAGGTAACGGTAGATTTCTCGGAAGCACACAGCACCAAAAACACAGCCCCAGAGCCACGCATTTACATAGTAGGCCCACAACAAAAAGAAGCTGTAATGGAAAAATATTTCAGACGGGTTGCTTCAAACATATATTTTTTGTTCTCCTATGGTTATTTGTATTTTTGTTTTCAAAGAAGTCTATCATTTTCTCACTCTGTCTCTTTGGTTATTGGCTATTTCATGGTGTAATTTCGTTTCAAATACCATAGAGCTCAATTTATTCTCAGGTGATTTTCTGTGACACTTTTTTCAATGTTGTCTATTCTTTTCTTTCTCTCTTTCACAGTTAATCGACTATTTCATAGTATAACCAAATAAGATAATATAACACTTATTTAATACTCTGGTGATTCCTTTTCAGTCTTGTTTTCAAAGAATACTTTCATTTTCTAAATCCTCCTCACAGTTTATTGACCATGTTACGAAATGCTGTATTACACATTTTGTTCTCTAGTGATTCTGTGTAATTTTGTTTGCAAAGTAGTCTTCCTTTTCTCACTTTCAATGCACATATCTTTATCTTTCAACATTTTTCATCTTTGTTGTCCTCTGGTTGTATTTTATCTGAAACGGTCTGCAAGTTTCCTATTTTTCATTATGGTGACTAGTTTATAGTATAAGTTTAGTTTACAGTTTCAAGAGCGTTTTTTATCCCAAGTCTAATAACCCTCTGTAAGGTTTGTTTTCAGAAAAGTTCTCCCTGTTCTCATTATTACCATTTCACAACGTACATTTACTCCGTACTTTCATAATGCTATTTTATCTTCGATATTTTGTTTCCGAAAAAGTCTCTACTTTTATCACTTTCTTCACAGCCATGTTGTTCGAATAAACTTGACGAAACCCGATATCAGGACCATAATAGCTCAAAGCCCTGGACTTGGAAAAATTGACACAATGGCTTTGCACAGAAGTTCAGATATGAATATACAACCAGGTAATATATCTTTACCATTGCTTTCGCAAAGAAGTCAGTTTTGTGAAAAAAAATTACTTTGTCCTTTATTCATTATCAAGGTGATAAAATTGCAAACAGAGATAATATTTACTATTTTAAATCTTCAGTGAACCAAGCTTGCCGAGCTCGTGGTGGGCTTGGAGACTGTAGCTCAATATGTCTCCCAACCAACACTGGCAAGAGATGTGCTTGCAGAGGGAATATGCCACTTAAACTGGACGACAGGACTTGTTCCAATAGTAAGTATATTGTTGGTTTGAGCATGGGATACTTGCACCTGTTTTCTGGTCTGTGATTTACCTTTGAGATGAATATGAACCTAAATCCTATATCTTCCATTCATAGCTATTATTACCAACGTTTATTGAAAAAGCAACCGTATCCAACGTTTTACACTGATATCTGATCTTTTTATTTTATTTTACTTTCGTGTAGGCCAAATAGGGAATTACCTCAACACCATGGAATGTGTTACCTTTTTATATTTTGACCTGTGTTACAATTTTCAGTTTACCAGTGCTCAGATGTAATTCGTCAGGAGGCCCAAACTGCAACAGGAAGAGAAAATATTAATATAGTTATTGAGAAAGATTGTCATCGTCACCTCAACGATACGTGCAAGTACCGTTGCCCAACCTTTTACGGTCATGACATCAAGGTAATCAAAGGGACAACAACGGTAACCTGCACTAATGTTGGATGGGATAAAGAAATGGCTCCGCTTTGTAAAGGTAAGCGAAAGTTGATAAATATTTTGTATGAAGTACAGCATCCTGCTATATGTTACTATAACTAGAAAATAGATCAATATGCCATGCATATGTATAGTTATATCCTGTAACCAGTTCCTGAGCAAATTTATCGTTCAAGTATAATAATCTGTGTACTAACAAAAAGACTTTTGATCTTTAAATAATTTGCTATGCACAGTCCATAAAATAAACAAACGTGTTTGTAAACATGGTCGGATCCAAACGGAAGGGGAAGAAGTATTTTAAATTTATAGAATTATGTCGATGGCAAAATACAATACATATCCGTAGCCCTGACCAACCTATAAACCGGACCAGTCTATTTTATAAGTGCAACAACACGGTTGATCCATTTAAACGAGTTGTACAAATCATTTATGGCAATTTTCAAGACAACATAACTAGCTGGAGCTAGAGTTTTCAAACTAATATTCACAATGTATTCTAAAACTGAGCTCGAATACTGAAAATATTTAACTGGCAAAAAGATATAAACACTAGATTATTTTCAGGGAGGTCTGTATTAGAAATGATTATAATTTGTTTCTTTGTTTTGTTTGTAGTGTTTTCTATTTTTTCAATTTTAGAATTAGTATGTTCGGACAGCTCTCTTACAAACGGAAACATAGTTGGAAATTGTAGTCGGAGGATTTATGATACATGTACGTACAAGTGTGAACAAGGTTACACAGGTAAAACAGATGTGGTGTTTTGCAACAGAAATATGAAATGGACACCACACGAACCTTGTACTGGTATGTTAGACAAATTAACCTTTAGCCTGCTGTTGGCAATTGATTCTGACTTTGCGACCGGTGCCGACCAATATCAGCCTGCGCATCCGTGCAGGCTGATCATGGTCTGCACTGTTTGCTCTACGGTCAATATATTATCAGTGAACACCCCTTCGAATAATAAATAGGTTTACCCAAATTGAATGATGGACAAGTCATATTTTAAATTTAGCAAGCAAGGTAAAGGTTAAATGCAAAATATCACAGGCAGTTGGGGCAACATTGTAGCAATAACGTTTGCTGGACCTGAAGATAAACGTGTGCCTTATTGTCAAAAAAGGCAGTTGGGCCCCATTATAGCAATTACAAACTTACATAAACTGGATTTTAAGATAAGATCGGGGATCTTAATTTCAAATAAAAATTAAAAGAAAGTTGTGGCCCAATTGTAACAGTCACGAAAAATGTTAATCGTGTGTCTTCATGTCAAACAAAATAAAATGGTTTTGGACTGCCTTCATGTCTAACAAATTAAAAAGATGCCAAGTTCACATTATAAAACTTACGCAAGCTTGACCTTAAGATGGTCATGCGTCTTCGTGTCAAACAAATTAAAATGAGGTTAGAACCCCATTTGTAGTACTTAAGTAAGTTGGCATGTAAGACAATCGTGCATCTTCATGTCATCACGTCAAAGACATTGCAATGAAATTGGGGGTCCATTTGTTGTAATTACGTAAGATGGACCTTGAGTAAATTGTACATCTTTATGTCAAACAAATTTAAAACACGATTTCATAGGATGCTAGAGCCCCGTTTGTAGCAGACAATTTGTTTTACCTTAAGATAATCTTGCGTCTTTAGGTTCAAGAATTTAAAAAATCATTTTTACAGGAAGCTTTGGTCCCATTCGTAGCTAAACCGTTAGCTACACATTAAGTTCATAGAGCTTCTTTATTTTGACAGAAAGTTTGGGCCCCATTGTAGCAAAACTATTTACTAGACCGTAAGATTATCGTGCGTCTCCATGTCAGTCAAATTAAAATAATATTTTCGCACAAGTTTAGCCCAATTTTTAGCAAATAATTTTGAACAGAATCGTGCGTCCTTTATGTCAATCAAAGGGGAAATCACGGTACGGATCTCATTTGAACTTACCAAAGGCCTATTGACAGGAGAAAGGTCATGTTAACATGCACCACCTTTCGTCATTGTTGAAAAATAAAGAACTACTTGATGAATGGATCTTAACCAAACCTGGAGTGTAGCCTCTGTCAGCTATTAAACTGTTACTCTGCATATGCATTCTTCAAAGTACGATATATAATTCAAAATTATAGCTTCACAAATTTTGAATTTACTTGTGAACTTCATTTGTAACAGGCTGCAATTTGAAAATATGGTAGTAACGATATGGTGTTTAAATCATAATTTCCCGGATTGCTCGAGTAGATAGTATATCTGTATGATGTTTAAGTTATAATTGCATGTGTTCCTCGTGCAGATTGGTTCAATAATTGAAAGTTATAAAGAATGGAGTTATTGGATATGATGCTAACTTAACTATGCTAAAATGCTTATTTTAGAACATTTGCACCAGTCTTGTAGCAGAAAGTTATATCTCTTGTCTGCTAAAAGTTGATATAGATGATCAACAGAGCAGCTTCACAGGTAGACAAAAAGACACGGTGTAATACATAAGAGGTCTTTTGAAAATATTGCTTAGAATTTGAATCAGTGCTACGAAGTATTGGTTGAATTCCAAAGCTATACAAACACATAAAATGCATTTATGGTAAAACTTGTGCAAATATTTGCCTATTGCTACCTTTTGGTAGATTTTGCTCATGGACACAATATCATCTTTTGTGTACTGTGGAATTATCCTTACTGCACATCTTCATATTAGGCAGGTTTGTTTTCATCTTTTATTATATTATTTTAAAAAGGTTAAGATGAAATTCAGCCTACTACAAGACTAGTATTTCATTGGTACTATCTGAATATAGATGATAATTTATGTAAGAAAGCTAGAGACCATTTTCGCTTTTAGAATTGTGCACTTTGTTCCTGGATTAACTAACTAATGTCTTGAATTCAAGACACTTGTAAATGTGTTATGTGTTTCCAGATGTGCCGTGTCTAGTTAGTTATTTCTGCCTTCCAAACTGAGAAAATTGATAGATGTATCTTGAATTTTAGTGACTACAACCCTGGCACAAGAACAGAAAGGTTTACCGGTGGCTGGAGTTACTATCGGCATAGTGTTTCTCGTCCTCGTAATTATCGCCCTTGTTATCGTCATTGTCTACCTGGTTCGGAGGTAGGTCGCCAAAGTCTTCATTTACACAAAATGTTTATCTAATATTGAGAAAAAATAGAATAAAACCAGGAAAATATTTTTGCAAAACTTGACAGTTATTTCTAAACGTCTCAGACGTTTCGCACCTTTTGGATCATTTTTCTATTTTGTTTTAGTTTATACTAATTTGATTTAGCTCAATTGTGATTTAAGCTTATTCGAACCACTCTCGAGTCCGCTTCCTGGAAAAGCACTACTGGTGTCATATGAGAAGTCATGGTCGTGACCCCTGTGGTGCTCGAACCCACGACCCTGGTTTGAGCGGCCGACAACTTATCCACTAGACCACCGCCCCTTCTTTTTATATTAGATAGTCACGTTGCAAAAAGTAAAATGTTAATAGGGTATTACAAAAAGGTCACTATTGCATACTGTTTATTTTAACACATTTAAGAGAACTTCATTTTACCAAAACACAGTTTTAGGTTTTTTATGTGATATAGAATGACCGTTTTACTTATTTAAGAACTGTTAATGAAACCTTGTATTCATTCTGCTTGATCTTTTGGACCCAATACTAGTGTTTGCTTTATTTGAATTTTGAAGAGGTGTCAGCCAATACTCTGCGTCGGCGAATTATGGCTATAAGGCGAAGTTTCACAAAGGACAAGACGGAAGTATTGCCATTGAGAATCCTGCGTATCTACCGAGTGACACGCCTACCACTGGCGAGAGGGATGAACATCCATACTCGACAGTAGATTCAAGGCAAGTACAGCCTGTGTATGTCCCCATGAAACAATGATAAACTTTATTACAGGGACTGTTACGATTGTTGGTTGTGTATCCTTCGTAACTTTAAGATGAAATGTCGCACGACCAACGATCGAGCGGGATGTTGACAATAAGTTAATCAACACATATATAATTGAGTAGATTATTCGACTTGTGAAGTTTTCCGTTTAATTGTATAATTCGACGATTCAAAGTCGAATATTTGTATATTTTATGAAATTATGCAAAATTTAAAGAACTTAAACATTCTTTACTTAAAATCCTTGAAAATGTAAATGCCTCTTAGTACCTACGTAAGTGTAGAAAAGGCAATTGAAACACTGTGCTGCAATATACTTCATTAAACATTATATCAATCTAAATGAACTTTCACTAGGACCATAAACATGAATGTTTTTCCATACTGATGTGTATATTTTGTATCGTATGTATGACATCCTGTCTGAGGTCATTTTAAGGTGTCGTCGCATTAGAAAGTTCATGAACGGCAATATTTTCAATTTTGCTCAAAGTAAAGAGCATATTTATATCATTTACATAACGCTAATATAGTAAATTAACATGTAATAAAAAGATTTAAATAGTATGATTGCACTGAGGTTTATGCTGTTGTTTATATAAACGAAAACGTAACTTTCCTTTTAAAGAAAAAAGAATGAAAACAACATTATTAGCTCTATCACATGAAATTTTTCTATCTAATGCTGACAAATCCGCTTGAAAGTTGCTGCTCTCTTAAATTACGAACATAAGGATGCGGATCTGCACATTATATGTTTCAATACAACAGATAATGTGTTTATTTACAAACTCAAACATGGCCCGACTTATTTCCCTACTTAGTAAAGAAGACTTAAACTGCGTGTTATCATGCAACGCACACACACACAGTTTTTACGTCACAATTATTACGCCATAGCGTCAAGCCTTAGAGTGGAGTGCTGGAAAAGAAAATCACAAAGCAGACACATGCTTGTTGAATGTCTTCAAAGACGTCAATGATAATCCTTGATAACATGTTGGAATCTAAATAATATATCTAAAAAAACGATGGATTTGCTGTTGGATAAAATCATTGTTTGTCATCAAGATGCGTCCTCGTGATTATTTCGCATTTTAACACTAAACAATGAATTTATTCAACGACAAAAACACTTAGATCTAATGAGAGATATTATTTCTTAATTAAAGAAACATTGTTAAAATATTCTATTTGAGAAAATATCAGAAGAAAAAAAGATTTCTACGTAGCCTCCCATTATGAAAACTTGTGTAAGGTCCAAATATTTCCCTTCTTTTT
This sequence comes from Mercenaria mercenaria, assembly GCF_021730395.1. Lineage (NCBI taxonomy): Eukaryota > Metazoa > Mollusca > Bivalvia > Venerida > Veneridae > Mercenaria > Mercenaria mercenaria. The sequence continues at coordinate 3,255,786 of NC_069377.1, read as the reverse complement.
GAATATCTAGGGCCTAAATATATTCTGAAGTATTTAGAAGACCGGGTATGCTATGAAAATTCTCGAATGTAGAAAGAAATGAACTTTTTCCGCCAGTGTAATGTAAAGCAACATACAGTGGTTGATATTGAATAGAACTATATCTTAAAAGTTTATTCAAATATTGAATAAATAGAATACTAAACGACGCTGTTTTTGTTTACAGGCGAGGCGGATATGAAACACTCCAAGAGGAGGCACACGTTGAAGTAACCCGTGACGTATGAATCATGGATCAAAGCAAGGGAAACGGAGCGGCAGAAAAGAACTGAAGTGATATCATGTTACTTTTTAAAAATTAACAGCATACATGTACTATAATATTTCCCCTAGTAATATAAATTAAATTTTATGTGCTTGAGTGACAATTATATAGACATGAAATATATAAAACCCCTATTTTTATACCTTTTATTTGTAATTTAATCCCATTTGACAACATCGTTTTAGTATATATGTTGAGAAAACAGATGAAAAAATAACTGTGCCAGTGTGTGCCTGAAAGTTAACTGTTTTGTTTCTTGTGAAATCAAACGTAAATAATAATGACATGTTTAGAAGCTTGCTATACAAGGTTAGTATACGAGTGTAAGAAAACTACTGAAAGTCGAACTCGGGCGATCCAGCGATTTTTTATTCACGAGTCTACTCGCCTAATACTGCGGGTTACTATACGTGTGATTCTTTCACAATGGTCTTAAGATATACTCTGAATGAGAAAACGCATCTATATTTTTTTAAATTTTTTTACTTCTGATAATGAATTTTATTCGGAACAAAAACTGTACGCGAATGTCCTAGTCTTATACAACTTTGAATTTATTATGCTAATATTGTGGTAATATCTGTAGAATGCATAAATTAATCTGACATAATTTTAAATTAGGGCCGGTATCTTCTGGTGAGAATGTTTTTAAATCTCCCACAATATACATAGAGGGAGAATTTAGCTAACCCCACCTTAAGGTGACTTTTGACAAATTGGTAAAAAGCTGTAAATTGTTTAGAAAGGGTCGCGCAAGAATTATTTACGATACTTTTTTAGATGTCATCAGGTCGTCATGTTTTTTACGAACCAGATAAAAGATCATTCTAAGTAAAAATTGGGCTAACAGTTTCTGAAAGATTCCACTATATGCAAAGAGGGAAAAGTGTCCACGCCCGCTGTTTTTTTTTGTTGTTGTTGTTGTTGTTTATCTATTGAATCAGAAAAAAATGAAACAATCTTGGTATCTTAGAATCAATTATATGAATTTTTTTTCAAACTGCAAAAAGAGCTGTAAGTGTATCACTAAATACATATGAGCCGCTCCATGAGAAAGCCAACATAGTGCGTCTGCGACCAGCATGGATGCAGACCAGCCTGCGCAACGCGCAGTCTGGTCAGGATCCATGCTGTTCGCTAACGTTTTCTCTAATTGCAATATAGGCTTTGAAAACGAACAGCATGGATCCTGACTAGACTTCGCGGATGCGCAGGCTAGTCTGGATCAGTGCTGGTCGCAAATGCACTATGTTGGTTTTCTAATGGCGCGGCTCAATTACAGGGAAACATTCCTGTGATATTGCATGTGTATTTTAATAGTTTTAATGAGAAGATATCGTTTGAAGATTTCTCTATTATAGCTCTGGTGGTCTTGTTCTTGACGAATCGTATAAATTTGAATAACATTAACATTTCTGAAGGATCACCAAAGGAACAAATATGTGGAAAATTATTTGTGCCATCACTTTTAAAAATAAAAGTTCCACTATATACTGAAAAAGGTGATTACGTTCTCTTGTGGCAATGCTTTTCGAGGAGTCTGAGTAATTTTAAGAATATTGGCAAAGAGTCACCCTCAGTCGGTCATGTTTTTGATGCATTGGATCCTGGTAAAGTGTTATTTAACGGTAATTTGTGGTCAGTTAATTAAAATCGGCCCAGCAGGTACTAATACAAATAGGGAACAGTAACCATGCCCTGTGGTAGCCATGTTTATGATGAACCGGATTAACTTTAACAAACTTTGTAGTGAGTCATCCACTGATTATTTCATTTGAAATTAGCTAAAATCTATCGGCAAGAAAGATTTTTAAAATTTCCACAATGTTCAGATAGGAAAAGAGTTTGTCTATCATGTTTTAAATGAATTGGAAGAACTTGAAAAACGTAGGTAGACAGTCAACAAACGGTCATTTGTCTGATCTTTTTTTAACAAAATGGGCTAGCAGTTTCTTACGGGGCTTTTTAGCTCACCTGAGCAAAAGGCTCAAGGTGAGCTTTTGTGTCCTTCGTCCGTCGTGTGCATGCGTCGTGTGTCAACAATTTCTAAAAAAAAATCTGCTTCTTCAAAACCACTGGGCAGATGTACTTCAAACTTCACAGAAATGATCCTTGGGTGGCCCCCTTTCAAAATTGCCCCAAATCGGCACCCCAAAGGAAAATCTTTAAAAATCTTCTTGTCAGAAACTGTTAGCCGGATTTCAAAACTATTTTATAGAAATTATCTCTGGTGACCCTCTACCAAAATTACTTAGCAATTCTGTGTCGGTAGAAAACATGGCTGCCAGGGGGCGGGGCTTATTTTCCCTATATGTCTTTATTGTAAATTTCAAAAATCTTCTTCAAAACCACTGGGCATATTTATACTAAACTTCACAGAAATGATCCTTGGGTGGGCCCCTATCAAAATTGCCCACAGAATTGAAATCCATGCAGAACTGGTTGCCATGGCAACCGAAAGGAAAAACTTTAAAAATCTTCTTGTCCGAAACGACAGTAGCAAGGTATGTGGCATCTTCTAATGGTCCTCTACCAAGTTATTTCCGCTCTGGGGGGTCATATGGTTTACAAAGACTTACCGGTATATAGGAGAAACTTTGAAAATATTCTTGTCCAAAACCATAGGGCTTAGGGCTTTGATATTTTGTATGTAACATCAACTAGTGGTCCTCTACTAAGAATGTTCAAATTATTCTTCTAGGGTTAAATATGGCACCGCCCCGCGGGTCACATGGTCAATTTAGATTTATATAGGGAAAAAATTGAAAACCTTCTTGTCCAAAACCACGGGGCCTGGGGCTTTGATATTTGGTATGTAGCATCATCAAATAGTCCTCTTTCATTTTTTTTTTTCAAATTATCCAGCAAGAGTCAAGTATCGCCTCACCCCAGGGGTCACATGATTAATATAGACTTATATAGCCAAAAGCTTTGAAAATCTTCTTGTTCAAAACCGCAGGGTCAAGGGCTTTGATATTTGGTATGTAGCATCATCTATTGGTCCTTCACCAAGTTTGTTCAAATCATCACCCATTGGGTCAAATATTGCCCCGCCCAGGCCCGGGCCACATGGTTTATATAGACTTGTATAGGAAAAAAAGTTAGAAATTTTCTTGTCTGAAACCATCAACCTAGGCCTTTGATATTTTGTTTGTAGCATTGCTTTATGGTTCTCTACCAAGGTTGTTCAAATTTTTACCCTGGGGTGAAAAGAGGCCATGCCCTGGGGGTCCATAGTTTTATATATAATTATATAGGAAAAAAACTTCATACATCTTGTTGTCTGAAACTGGAAGGCCTAGGCTTTTGATATTTGATTTGTTGCATTGCCTAGTGGTCCTCTACCAAGATGGCCAAAATACCACATATGCCCCTTAGTTTAAAAGAGGCCCCACCCAGGGTGTCCCAAGTTTTACATAGACTTTATAAGAAAAAAATTAAAAAGATCTTCTTGTCTGAAAGTTCAAGGCCTAGGCCTTTGATATTTGCTATGTGTCGTTGCCTAGTTGATTTCTAACAACAATGTTCGAATTATGCCCTTGGGGAGAAAAGAGGCGCCGCCCCGGGGGTCACATATTATATGAGTTATAAAGGAAAAAAATACTTCAAAAATTATCAGATCATATTTCTAAGACTGTTTAATTATAATTACCTGATGATTCCAAGTAATTAGGATCACCTGAATGTCTTGACCTACTTTTATTTTAAGATACAGCCTTGAAATTTGGATGACATGTACAGTTTTGCATACCGATCTTAAAACGGACTTTCTGTGACCATGAATGAGACCTACTGACCCACTTTTTTGTTTTTTTAAGATTCAGCCTTGAAATTTGGATGACATGTACAGTTTTGCACACCAGTCTTTAAAACGGACTTTCAGTGACCATGAATGTGACCTGCTGACCTACTTTCTTGTTTTTTAAGATACAGATTAGAAATGCGGATGACATGTACAGTTTTGCACTGACTTTCAGTGACCATGAATGTGACCTAGTGACCTACTTTCTTAATATTTTAGCATCAGTTTAACATTTGATACATGTAGCTCATATAACTCAGGTGAGCGATCCGGGGTAATTATGACCCTCTTGTGTTTTCAATTTTCCTATATAACCACCCCAGACCCAGCTGAATCTTAATGATTGTAATAGAGAGTAAAGTAAGCAACATTTCTATTACATTATTTTGAAATCGGCGCAGTGGCTTGTAAGGTGATGTCGTGTTCTTAGCTTTGGTGGTCCTATGTGCAACCAAGCGAGATCATTTGGAAGACAGTCATTAAACAGCATCCTCATCTGAGCACTATTTCATGCTCACGTGAGCAAATAAAAGGATATTTTTCAGCAAATTTGTTTCTGTTAGGCATTATTTTAATATGAAATTATACTCAGTGTGTAGTCAGCCTTCACATTTATTTTCATCGGATAATTTTGATAATATTTGAACGTTTAAGTTACCAAATTTTCAGAATGGACTACTATTGCATTTAGCATGTAGTTCAGTATCAACTAGTGTGCTTTCTTTATAAATAAAAGTATTGCATTGTGTTTTATTATAATGTATTAAATTGGATGGTTTATCAAAAGATAAAACTCACTTAAACGTTTAGATTTCATTGGTTAATGTAATGCAAAACTCAAGTAATGTTTGTTTCTAACAGCAATGTTACTTTTTTCTCAAGAGTCGTCGTAACAGTTACTTAAAGCAGTCTTTTGTATCGTTTGATTGTTTGTAAAAATGGTCGAAATAACTCTTTGAGCTTCTTTACTTATAATCGTCCAGATATTTTGTTATCGCTTTCTAATCAGTGCTTTAGTTGTAGTCCTCAAACAATTACGGAACAATATATGAGCTGCACCATGAGAAAACCAACATAGTGGGTTTGCGACCAGCATGGATCCAGTCCAGCCTGCGCATCTGCGCAGTCTGGTCAGGATCCATGCTGTTCGCCTTCAAAGCCTATTGCAATTAGAGAAACTGTTAGCGAACAGCATGGATCCTGACGCGGATGCGCAGGCTGGTCTGAATCCATGCTGGCCGCAAACCCACTATGTTGGTTTTCTCATGGCGCGGCTCATATATTTTTACTCTAATAGTTTCTGTCGTTTGTGTGGCAGTAATAAGTAAGTTCGGTCAATCTAATTTATTGTTGAATGCGAAATATTCGGAAATTGACTTTTGATTTATTCATTGTTTTGATTATTGTAACCATTTTTTATCTGCAAGTCTTGTAAAACAAGTAGGATAGCGATTAGTAATTAGGACGAAACAGTCAAAAGAATCACTTAAATATCTGGTGAATCTGTGTTTTATTATTTCAATGTATTGTGTCTTTTGTTATCAATTTATATATTGAATTGGTCGGATAAGTATATATTGTTGTTTTTATTTTAAACAAAGATTAGTTTTTTGTTCTGCAATTTTATTTCTATCCTAATAGGTGTAATATCCGTACGTATTGAATGTTGGCACTTCTTTAGAAAACTGACGGTCTGGCACTATTTTCTGTTATGTTACTTTTCTTTCTAAATTGTAATCGTTTAAGCATATTGTTCTGTTGTCCAGTTTTCATCTAACTGTTTCAATGTATGGTATAGAAATATAAGTGTTGAAAATAAATTATTTTCAATGATACTTTTTTCATCTTTTTTGTGATATAACTTATACTTAAATAGCCTAACCATCCATTTTCAAAATTTTGACTCACTTATTATTTTATGCAAGGTAACACAGTATCTATTAAGTAAATCCATTAAGTAGATGAGATAGATTGGTGGGCAAACACGGTGGGTGGGGGCGGGGTTCGCTAAGAAAAATATCATCAGTATCACTTAAATGTATGACTGTATGCTATGCTGGATGGCTGCTTGCTAAGTTGGAAGCGCAAGAGAATTAGAAACCTTTACCGCACCACACAAGACAAAAGCTTGCGCATGTGCACCGGAAGCGAATCCCACTACATTTTGACACTAAAATTCAGAGACATCGCAAATATATTAAATATTTACCGATTTGACAAGAGTGATTTTTAGCTCGACTATTCATAGAATAGTAGAGATATTGGACTCGCCCATGCGTCCGCGTCCGCGTCGGCGTCCGCGTCCCGGTTTGGTTAAGTTTTTGTATGTTCGCTGGTATCTCAGCAACCACTTGCGGGAATAGATTGAAACTTCTTATTTACACTTATTTACTGTGATAAATTGACTTACATTGCACAGGTTCCATAACTCTATTTTGCTTTTTTACAAAATTGTGCCCCCTTTTCGACTTAGAATTTTTTGGTTAAGGTTTTGTATTTAAGCTGGTATCTCAGTACTCACTAATTAGAAGGGATTGAAACTTCACATACTTATTCACTGTCGTAATCTGACATACACAAAGCAGCTCCCATAACTTTATTTTGCTTTTTTACAAAATTATGCCCCTTTTTCAACAAGGGAATTTTTGGTTAAGTTTTTGTATGTAAGCTGGTATCTCAGTATCTACTAATGGGAAAGGATTGAAACTTCACACACATGTTCACTGTCATGATCTAACATGCAGTACAAAGGGTCAATAACTCAACTTCGCATTTTAAAAAATTATGCCCCCTTTTCAACTTAGGAGTTTTGGGTTAAATTCTTACATATAACTTGATTAAACCTTCCCATTCGTTTTATATATTTTAAATATAAGAGGGGGTGGGGGGGGGGGGGTCAATATACGTTTCCGTAGGTTTGCGTATTTTCAATATTTTTTTCAGCCAAATAAACGAAGCAGTGAGCATAATGTCCAACTTAATAGTGTTGGAATATCACGCCATAGACACGTGACATGATACGCTCAGTTACTTTTTACGCTATTGTATTTTGTTTCATGTTTTGATCTGCTTAATTTAAAACGCTATGTATCTTATTACCGTAATGTAATTTTAAATTTATTCTATAATAGTTCGGTTACCATATTTTATTGAACATTAAATAGATGCTTTTGTGTAAAGCACTTTTGAACGTATTTTTATACGAAAAGAGTGTTATATAAATGTGGTATATAATAATAATAACAACAACAACAACAATAATATTATTTATTAATTAATAAATCAGTCAATCAATCAAACTTGATATATAAAACGTTTGACAGATAAAGATAACAATAAGAGCGTTTTTTTTCAACAAAATAAATCTCGCCCAACATGGGACTCGAACCCATAACCCTCAGATTAAAAGTCTGATTCTCTACCGACTGACCAAGCAGGGCGATATATAACTATGAAATATATTGTACTAAGTTGCATATGAAAGATGTTAATACTGATAACATAAAACGCTGACAAACATGGTTTTAAATTTCAGGTCATGATGGTAAAATAAGATTATTTACTTCGATTTGTTCACATTTCGCATGCTTATGTTGTATAATACCTGAGGATCATCTAACCGGTTTGATTCAACTACATATGATATCATTCATGCGTCCCTTAGTTCTTTGTTGCCATTTAGCTGAGATTTTGTATAAATCAATTCTCCATATGACATTAAAAAGACACACTTCTTTCTAATTTATATCTATAACCACTAGTCAGAGAAAATCCACTTCTAGAAAAATATGATTTTGACACCTATTATTTAAGAAATGATATTATATCCCAAACAGTGATTTTGACATTCATTTTAATGCTAGCGTATAATAGAAACTATGGAAACGCAAGAGCTTATTATTTATTATCCTAATATAAACATTGAATTTCACTAACTGACATATCACTAGAAGAAAGAAAGAATGAAAGTACATTATACTAGTATGCATTCACCTATAAAATTTTAAACAACAGCTGAAAACTAATTACATAAAAAATGTTGTATCTGACTGATAAAATACTTGACAAATAAAGGTAATAACAAGAGCGTATTTTAAACAAAAGTATTACGCCCAAAATGGGACTCGAACCCATTACCCTCAGATTAAAAGTCTGATACTTCACCGACTGAGCTAGCCGATGAAATATATTATACTATGTGACAAATAAATGATATTGAACAAAACGCTGACAAAATGCATTTAAATTACAGGTCATGACTGTAAATATATTAAATTTCACTTAAATTCAATTTGGTCCATATACATAATTATAATCATTGAGATATACATCTGAATTAAGTTATTTAATAAATAAAACAGCCAATAGTCAATCTTGATAGATAAAATACTTGACATAGAAAGGTAACAATAAGAGCGTTTCGTTTTCCAAGAAAAAAATAATCGCGCCCAACATGGGACTCGAACCCATGACCCTCAGATTAAAAGTCTGATGCTCTACCGACTGAGCTAGCCGGGCGACTTGTGTACAACATAAATATATATCAGCCGTAATCTTCTATCAATGATATTTCACATTCAAATATTTAAAGTTTAAACTAATCCTGATAATATGTTTCATTGACCTTCTATGGTTTGTAATTAAACAGCTGGGTATTGATTAAAATGTACAATTCTGACTTATTATTTATTTCATTTAAACTTTTTACCCGCATTTACATTACGTGACATTTGATGTAAAAAGACCTCATTTTTCAGTATGACAGTATTTTCTTAACAACTAAAGATGTTTATACTCCCTTTAAGTCCGTTTTACACATAAACCTTGTGATATAACGCAAAACTTTGTTATCAGATAAAGTTTAACATTTGTAAACATTGTCATGACGTATTTAAAAACTTTAGCTCGGCTATACGAAGATATGTAAAGCTATTGGTCTCTTTAAGAAATGTTTTACTTCTTTAAAAAATCCATTTTCTCTCTATAGTTTTTATGCTGCAAGCCAAGTTTAATCGAATTACGTAAAACTATACATGGAGATGAATATGAAACGTTTAACAACAAATAAACATGAATATACAACTAAATATGAATAGTTAACAAAGTATGACTTTTTAACATACATGTGAAGTGTAATGTATAAAAAGTATACGCCCAACATGGGACTCGAACCCATGACCCTCAGATTAAAGTGGAATTATATGCATTTTTCAAGTAAAAATCAAGCTTAAATAGATGTGCATATAAAAAGGATGGAAGAAATTATAGCTTTTAACCCAACATACCAAACTCTTTCTGTTACCAGTACAAAATAGTAAGTTTCCAAATATGATTTTTCTTATTTTGACTGGGGCAGTCTTTTTAAAAAATGTCAAACTGCAAGCAGGGGTTGCTTCCCTTCTACTTCAGAAATTTCCATTTTCAGGTAAGGGAGATCATTGCGCAGAAGATTGAAAAAATATCTATCATTTTATCCGCCCGATTTCTTTATTTTTAAAGCATCAACTTCAAATACTTATGCGGCATTATCGTTAATTTAACACATCTAAATGCACAGCAACCGAAAATTGCTTTTATAGAGCACTCACCCAAAACACACTATATGCAGTATTAGATGCGCATAATGCCACTTTAAAAGTCTGATGCTCTACCGACTGAGCTAGCCGGGCGATATATGACGTTGAACTATATTATCCGAAGTGTTCTATGTATGATATTGCACATCTATATAAACATGGTTTATTGATATAAGTATCTCTGACTTTAAAGCGGTTTGTTTGCAGATTTAAGGCGGATTGTTTTTCTTAAAAATTCGCAAGATAAATAAAATGCTTCAAAGATAAAGGTATTTTCCGTAAGTATTGACCTGGCACTCATGAATATTCCGTATATTTCCGTAAATTAATTTTCGATGTCCGAACATAAATAGCGATATAACTAAATATTACATATATAATTCCTAACTGATATATTGTAACATGTGCAGGTAGCTGTGCGGACAAAGCGTATACCTGCCAATATCAGGATTGTGGGTTCGAGTCCTATGTCTGACCATATCTTTTTTCCCCCAAATTTTATAAGCAGACTAAATACTACTCATTTGATCAAACGTATCGTGATATTTATGGTTCATTTATTAAAAGTAATCATATTTACCCGTTGTAAAAAGTGGAATATAATTGTTTTAAAAGTATTTTAGATAAAAAGACAAATTACCTGTCACCAACGTTCCAGAAAAAAATACAAGAGAAAAGAATTAAAATTCATGAAATATGATACATAAAATAATATAAACGATAACATTACAATACATTAAATTGAAGAAAAAAAGCTATATTCACGTAAGTGATTTCGAACCCGTGGTAACGAACATGGAGGTCAGACACCTTACCTCTACGCCACCGTGTCATCTATTAAGGGGACGCATATTGCTACATTCACAGTTCATACAGCAATGCGGAAGGGGTGCATATTCAAGAAATCGATGGTGGGAAAATAAAAAACATATTCCTAAACTGATATAATACTGATGGACACCTGTAATATTCAGTATTTTGTGGATAAGGATGTGGTACTATGAATGTAATAGGAAAACAGAGGTCTTTGTGAAAGTACATTCAACACAAAATATTAAGCTTTTGTATAAGGAAAAAACAGGTTTTTTTACAATAACAGTGTTCCAGATAATGTTGAAGGGATGAGATTTTCTTTCTAACACACCAGGTTTGCTTAAATATGTAAAAATTGAACGCCACGTCAGTTCATCTCGGGATGGACGCCATATTTTTCATTGATAAAAAATGTAAACAAAAAAGGTCAGAGTGGGATTAGCATTGCAAGGGCATAACATGACATTCTACACAATGAATACCTTGGAACAGATATCTAAGATGCTACACAGGTCAGGCGGGTTAAATGCATAATGTCGATCACTTGAAATTTATCTTGAAAAGGTGGTTAATTTTAGTTTGTTTACATGGTTTTTAATTTTCCCACGACTTCTCGGCGATTCACTGCAAATGTATTACTGCGCCGGACGAAAGGTAACTCTAATAAACAACGGGAGACAACTTAGGTGTCAGCACGTGTACGATTTTTAAAAAAACATGTCGATGATTATAATTTCTTATCAAATAATGAATCCTATTCAGATATTCGTCTTTAATATTAGAAAATTATTAATTTCTGTGGACATTTGTCAAAAAATATTAGTTACAGTGGACTACTTTGCGCATCAAACTGGTTTCCGCTTCAGTTGTGAGGCACTTCCGTTATACTTTTTGACAACAATAACAAAACACAAAATGAATCAATAAAGTCACTTATAAACCGACTGCTACTTAAATCAGCGTAAGTAAAGTTGTTCTTCCAACATTATACATGTTCGTTACGTTATGAGATAATGTTTATCTTGAACTGCATAATCCATTAATTACGTTTAGATGATATTGCATTTACAACTTATTTGACCCCGTTTTTTTACGTGAATGACAGCATTCTCGTGCAACTCGTGCAAAAAGAGTTATGAAAAGTATGGTGGAGAATTCAAGGACAAATTATAAATGACATTAAAGTGAGGATAACTGTATATTCGTCCAGTTTTGATCATTGACATTCCTGCTGTGTATTAGTAACTTTTGTGAACAAGATTAGAATGTTGCTTTTGCACATATACATATTGATTGGACCTCTCAACCAAATTTCATACCTTATTTTAGGGATTTTTAAGACAATACATTTTCAAAAGTTTGTTGAATGTGTTTTGATATTTAAGTGCATTGTAGTTCATGAATACCAAGTTAAAAATTAATAATGGCAACATTTCTAGGCCTTTATTGTAAGCCACTAGACTTCTGTAACGATAAATGTTTAATGTATTAAGGGGAATATACTCTTTTAGTTTTGGAATGTGGCATTCCTTGACCACCGTATCTTTTCTTATGCACTACTTTGTAAACAAACTAAATAATGTGTTTTAGCTAACATATGCGAAATGAAAAGCAAGACAGTGAACTTATTTCACATTCTTTCTTTAAATTAGAATCTGTAGGACATTGATAAATGTTTGGACAAAGTGAAGCACTATTATTTTCGCACCAAAAAGTCTTAATTGTTGACTTTGAATGTACACAAGAAGTCTTATGTAATTCAACAATAACTTTCTTGTTTCAGTTTTTCTCATTTTTATTTTAGTGAGCAATCCTTTGTGTACTTATAACAGTTGAAACAGTATTCATTTCATTTACCAAAACCTTGTACTTTTTTGCAAGTAAATTTTATAATACCCCACCCACTTTTTTCTAATTTCAAAGTATGCGTCCCCTTAACTTTACATGTTACTTTAGCAATGTAGATAATTTCGGGATACTAATATTGCGTAAATTAACGAAAACGCCCGAAAATATTGGTGAAGATTAATGAGTGCCAGGTCAATACTTACGGACAATAACAATAAGAGCATTTTTGTCAACAACAACAAAAAAAAAAGTCGCGTCCAACATGGGACTCGAACCCATGACCCTCAGATTAAAAGTCTGATGCTCTACCGACTGAGCTAGCCGGGCGATGTAAATGTATATGTATAAGGATCAAAATGAATTTAAGTGACATTCAATACATTTAACATAATGAAGAATATCTCGGCTGCAATCTTTTGAAATAAAGATTTTTTTTTCAGTGTTTGTTTGATATCGGTATTGGTAGCTATTCATATGCCACTAAGTATAATATATTATACTTAGTGGCATATGAATAGCTACCAATACCGATATCATACTTAGTGGCATATGAATAGCTACCAATACCGATATCAAACAAACACTGAAAAAATGCATTTAAATTACAGGACATGATGGTAAAATAAAAAATAAATACCGTCAATATTCACTTTGATATGGTAATATTTCGTATGGTTCTATAATTCAAAAGGATCATCTAATCGATTTGATTCAACAACACTTCGCATATATCATTCTTATTTGTTGGCATTTCGCTGAGATTTTGTGTAAATCGATTCTTCTTTTGACATTAAAAAGACACAGTTCTTTCTAATTCATAAATGTAAAATAATAAAAGTACATCATGCCAGCATTACTATGCATTCTCCTGTAAAAGCTGAAACCTAATTTCATTAAAATATTGTCAAAATCTTTATTTCAAAAGATTGCAGCCGATATTCTTCATTATGTTAAATGTATTGAATGCCACTTGAATTCATTTTAATCCTTATACATATAACCACAGATATAAACATCTAAATGAATCTGAGATCCCAGAATATTAAGAATAGTGGTGCTCAAATGTCGGACAGTGCGATTTGGTGACGGGAGCTTTCAGACAGTAGCTGCTTGGTTATGGGATGCCCTCCCGTCTGGCATAAGATACTGCAAGACCTTGCAAAGTTTCAAAAAAGCGCTAAAGACGCCTTATTTCATACAATTCTTTGGGAACTAATCTAACTAATTACCTGGTAGAATAATGTAGGTGCTTTGCCGGTCAATCAATAACTATTATCAAGAACTCTTGTGTGACAGACTAATGCAGACAGTGTTTTTTTTTCTGTGAGATGTATCATGGATGTTCTCGGGCCGTTTAGGTGGGGATTGGCCCTATCATCCGGGACGGTTTGCACGCTGTGATGCATTTCACAGGCATCATACTGGTTAATTATGTCTGTTCAAAATGTAGGATATCTTCTGTTCTATTCTGCTCTAACCTGTGTATTTGATAGGTGAGTTATTTTTTACGCTATTGTATTTTGTTTCATGTTTTGATCTGTTTACCTTTAATCTAAAACGCTATGTATCGTATTACCGTCATGTAATTTTAAATTCATTCAATAACAGTTCAATTACCATATTTTATTAATATTATGTTACTCAATAAATAAATAAATCAGTCAATCAATCAATCTTGATAGATGAAATACTTGGCAGATAAAGGTAACAATAAGACCGTTTGTTTTTTCAACAAGAAATTGACGCCCAACATGGGACTCGAACCCATGACCCTCAGATTAAAAGTCTGATGCTCTACCGACTGAGCTAGCCGGGCGATATATAACTATGAAATATATTATACTAAGTTGCATATGAATGATATTGCACAACTTGCTACCAATACCGATTACAAGCATACACTGACAAAAATGCATTTAAATTACAGGTCATGATGGTAAAATAAGAAATAGATACTGTCAATATTCTCTACCGTAGGTTAGATTTATTCATATTTCGTATGGTTTTATTATATAATTCCAAAGGATCATCTAGCCGGTGATTTGATTCAACTACAGATCGCATATATCATTCATGCGTTCTTTGGCATTTAGCTGAGGTTCTGTACAAATCAATTCTTCATATGACATTAAAAAGACACAATGCTTTCTAATTTATATCTATAACCGCTACTCAAAGAAAGTCCACTTCTAGAAAAAATAATTTTGACACCTATTATTTAAGAAATAATATATCACAAACAGTGATTTTGACATTTATTTTAATGATAACGTATAATAGAAACTATGGTAACACAAGAGCTTATTATTTACTTTCCAAATATAAACATTGAATTTCACTAATTGACAGATCACTAGAAGAAAGAAAGAATAAAAGTACATACAACCAGCAGGCATTCACCTATAAAATTTTAAACAACAACTGAAAACATATTACATAAAGAACTTTGTATTTTTTTGATAAAATACTTGACATATAAAGGTAATAACAAGAGCCTATTTTAAACAAAAATATTACGCCCAACATGGGACTCGAACCCATGACCCTCAGATTAAAAGTCTGATGCTCTACCGACTGAGCTAGCCGGGCGATATATAACTATGAACTATGATATACTTAGTTGCAGATGAACGATATTACACAACTTGCTGTCAATACCGATAACACACAAACGCTGACAAAAATACATTTATGTTACAGGTCATGATGGTAAAATATGAAATAAATACTGCCAATATTCAATACTCCAATTTGTTCTTATTTCGCATGGTTATGTTCTATAATTTCAAAGGGTCGTCTAATCGATTTGATTCAACAACACACGGCATATATCATTCCTGTGTCCCATAGTTCTTTGCTTGCATTTAGCTGAGCTTTTGTACAACTCAATTCTTCATATGACAATAAGAGGACACAATTCTTACTAATATATAACCGCTAGTCAGAGACAACCACATGTAGAAAACTTTAATGCTAACATTTGATAGAAACTATGATAACATAAGAGCCTATTATTTACCATCAACATTTAAAAATTGAATATAACTCATTGACTTATCGCTGGAACAAAGAACGGGTGAATGTACATCATGCAAACATAACTAAGCATTCATCTATAAATCTTAAAACAACAGTTGAAACCAAATTGCATTAAAGATATTGTCAACATCTTTATTTCGGAAAATTGCAGCCGACATTCTTTATTAATGTCACTTAAATTCATTTTGGTCCATATACATAAAAAAATACATAAACATCTGGATGATGTTTATTAATAAATAAACCAGTCAATTAATCAATCTTGATAGATAAAATTCTTAACAGATAAAGGTAACAATAAGAGTGTATTTTTTTAACAAAAAATTTCCGCCCAACATGGGACTCGAACCCATGACCCTCAGATTAAAAGTCTGATGCTCTACCGACTGAGCTAGCCGGGCGATATATGACTATGAAATATATTATACTAAGCTGCATATGAATGATATTGAACGACTTCTACCAATACCGATAACACACTCACAAATGAATTACTGGTCATGCGGGTAACATAAAAAGATAAATACTGTTAAAATTCACTACTTGAATTTGTTTCATATTTCGCATGGTTATATTACATAATTCCAAACGATCAACTTATCTGTTAGATTCAACAACACATCGCATATATCATTCCTTCAGCCCATAGTTCTGTGTTGGCATTTAGCTGAAAATGTGAATAAACCCATTCTTTATATGACATTAAAAGGACACAATTCTTACTGATTTATATTGATATATACATATAACCCCTAGTCGGAGAAAGTCCGTACATTGAAAAATAATTTTGACAATTATTTTAATGCTACGGTAACACAAGAGCCTTTTATTTACCAATCAACATTTAAAAATTGGATTTAACTAATTGACTTTTCACTAGACTAAAGAGAGAATGAAACTGCATCATACCAGCATAACTATGCATATGCATTCACTTATAAAATTTTAAACAACAGCTGAAAACTTATAACATAAAGAATGTTGTAAAACATTTATCTTTAAAGCATACAGTCGACATTATTCATTGTGTCATATGTATTGAATGCTTCTTATATTTATTTTAGTCGATATTTATGTAAGCAAGGACATTAATTCGGAATTATGCTAATGAAAATAACCAATCAGTCAATCAATAAATCTCGATAGATTAAATGCTTGACATTAAAAATTATGAAGGAAATAATATGAGAGCTTTTTTTTTCAGATAAAATATTACGCCCAACATGGGACTCGAACCCATGACCCTCAGATTAAAAGTCTGATGCTCTACCGACTGAGCTAGCCGGGCGATATATTTAACGAAGAGATATATTATCAATAATTTCCTATGTTTGATATTGCACAACAAAGTTCAATATTTCAAAGGCTGTTGTATTGACTAATACTGAGAAACAGTTCACAAACTTATCAGTCACATCGTTTAGTCATATAGCACAGGCAAATGACAGCTTTATTGATATATATTTTGTAGGACTTTTAAGTTCAATGAAAACATATTGGCTTCTTACTGATAAAATGAAGTATCTGTCAATGTTATTTAAGCTCTCAGGGCCGCAATTGCTATTTTTATAATTTGTTGTATTTTGATGAAAAATTAACGAAATTATACAGAAATAAGAACTTCATATTACGTTTAAGCCTTTGTATGTTTTCAAAAATCCCCAGCCTTTACGAAATCATTCAGCTGATGTGGTCAGACCAGCTTCGCGAAGAATGAGTTTACGTTTATTAGTTATACGTTCAGATTACTATGAAATTTTAAGATCAAACTGTAATATGATATTTACACAGTATATGATAGCGGTAGCATGCATGCATTGATATTAAAAAAAAAGTTGGCATAAATATTCGATAAATACGGTAATGTGTCGCATTTAAGAATCATATACATGTACCACCTTGTGGTGAAACTGAGCTATTTACTTATGATTTTGGGTTAATTGTTATGTTACGGTTGAAATTGTCTGTTTTATCATATATTGTTGTTCAAAACTTGTTAGATGCAAATCCAAAAACATTTTGTCTTGGAGTAGTTATCCATATCGACTGATACTATCATCATTGGACAGAAATCATTGTCAGCATCGGGTATTTTGATTTCCAATTTAATTCTTCAGTCAAATAAATTGCTTTTCGGCGAAGCATGAAATTTTGTTTAGAACAATTAGCAATAAATCTGACGAAATGGTGCGTGTGCATTGGAAAATCAGTACATAATGTGCTTGCACACATTGATAAACTGATAAGAATGTTATCTAACTGAAAACAAAAGGTTAAACATACTTGCGAATGTTGTTTCATTATCAACAAAATCTCTTCACTAATCCTGATTTGCGTGTGCATGCTTTTCTTATTTGTTTCACCGAAAGGCGCTGACTTCGAATCACTTGCCCCTCGCCGCTGCGGGTTCAGAACTTCGCTTGAGGTCTAGTATTAATTTACGTGAGGAGGCACTCTTGCTGCCTTGCGGAAGGTTTCTGGCTCTAAACTGGTGTACCTACGTGCCTGGGGACACTTGAGACCTTCCTCTACCATTAAAAGCTGGAAAGCCGCCAAATGAACTATACTTGTGTCGGTGTGACGTTAAATCTAACAAAAACTACAAAAGCATTATTTTGTCATTCACAACAACTAACAGTCATGATATAAAATGCCTGTCCATCTTACTTTCTTTTGCATTTCTATCATTCTCTCCCTACAACATTAAATTATCAGCACATATATCGTTAGTCAGCCTTATCTTCTTATATTGCCCGTTTATTTATGTGTCGACCTTGGTAACGTAGAAATTATTACCACTGATATTGTTGATTTAATTGAACATAAGTCCTGTGTCATGTCACAGGGAGAATTTCTATGATGCTAATATTGGCCTTTTGTCTCATATAAATATGTTTCATTTCTGATCTACTGATGCTCATACATACCACGGAAATGAAATTTCGTTTTCCAATATGTGCCAAAGAACATATCATAATGAGTAGTTTGCAGAATAATTCACGAGAAATACCTTCCCTTTTAATAGTGTTCGTCAGCGCACCCAAGCCATCCAAAATGCAATTTTCTGTTAAATAATTGCCTTCAGTACTTTTTAGTGTAACAAATTATCTGTACCATTTTTGTGTGTGCTTTAACGCCATTAGAAAGAAAATAGAACGTTTGAAAAGTAATCGATGTACAGTATATCAAACATTATTCATAGTATAAAATTTGTTATTATGATTCTATATTTTGTTTTCCACCGAATAATCCTTATGTAACATAATGCAACATTGAACAACAATCACAAACCAACAGTAACGTAACAATTATGGAACATAAGAATAGCGAAATATTTTGCCTCTATTATTCTCATTTTGAATAAAATTTGTTCTATAATGTCTTTGTTTGAATAATCGATCAGTAATACAAAGATCGATTTTTTTAAAAAATAACCATGTGCACTTCTGATTCTGTCACTAATTGATAAAAAATAGATTAAATACGCCACATCAAGTAAAATGATAAATCTATAATCAAGGCACCAAACAATGAAGATAAATGTTTAATAATCCATTCAGTGAAATAATATCGAATCCCTTACCACAATTGCAAAATAATGTTCAATATTCCGTAGTAGCAGAGACATTTCTACGTAATTATAGTTGATTCTGCAATTGATGCATGATTTGAAATTGACAGAAAAAAAGGAAATAGAATTTTATTGAATATATCGCAATTAAATAAAGTACCCATGGTTCATTGCACCTCATGCACGTTCCAATAATATGTGAAGAAATTCAATAAGATCATTTCGAAGCAAAGAATGTAACTAAACAACATAAATGCAAACTATTTAGTTTAGTCTTTTCATGAGAGATAATAATGACATGGCACCCTTAGTTATAATGATAAACGTTTATTTCACTATCGTAATATATAATTCGTGCCAGAAATTATGGAAGATATGATATACAGCTAAGGTCGGACTTGCGGATAGAAATATTTGCTTCCTGAGTAACAAATAAACATGACTTTCTAGCCATTTACGGATTGTTGCTTTTTGATCGCAACTTGGAAACTCACACCATTGACTGAGGAAGACGTTTTCTTCTTCTTTAAATTCATTCTAAATACGATACCCAAAGCTATTACAAACCATGGTAATAGAGGAATAACAAGATAGTTATCTGCCTTTAAAATCCGACTTTCCGCGCGCTTTGTGTGGTGGATTTTCTTTTACAGATCATTAAAATTAAGTAACTAAATGTAATCTAAAGCAACAGATTTAAGTTTTGCTTTCTAAGTTTTAGCCATGTACGTGTTTCATTCCTGATTTTTTTATAAGAATTTACCTAAAAATAAAATTATTAGACTATCCTTTCAAAGAAAGATTCAAGTTGTTAGTGTTTTCGAGGGGAATACATCATTTTGGAAATGTACGTTCTTGTTCTCACCGTCGGCAGATGAATGCCAAATTGACAAGCATACACTTATACTGGAGTATTACAAGTTTAAGAGTCCACTGACCTTGACCTTAAAGATTTTCAAACACTACCTTGGGCGTTCTGAAAGGTTGCAAATGAAGTCTTGCAATCCGCACATAATCTTTTGGTACTCATATGTCAAGTAGCATTACAACAACAACAACAACAACAACAACAACAAATACTTTTATTGCACATCATCATTCACATGACTTTGGCAACGAACATTACAAACAAAATAAATATTACAAACATAAAATGCATCATATATTATATAATACGAAACATTTGTCATAGACAACGTGGTCGCATACTCCTAAGTATTTTGAATTTAAATATAATCATTTAGATCTATATGTATAATAAGGTATCACGATCTGTAAAGGAAGGTTTACCATATAATTACATGTTAAACATAATAGTTTTATTCTAATAACTTATACAGATATACATGTTTACAAATATATAACTATGATCTGAAAAACATGCAGGATTCACAAGTACCACACTTGTTCGAAACGAAATAACAAGAATGACATGTGAACATGCATATAATAGCAAAATATCTCACTGTTGTATGTCTTGTGTAATACAAGACAGACACGCAGAGATATACGTATTATAACTAAAGCGTTATGTACGTATTACCAGAACAGAAGAACATGAACTTTATTACTTATTAATCTGTGTTATTTCTAAGCTTATATGCAGCTTTTAAAAATTTTCCAAACTTAACAATGGTTCTCTGATTTTTTGTTTTCATAAGTGTAATAAACTTTTCAATTGTTGGCCAATTCATACAATATTTTGGTAAAAACATTTTTCTTAGCTCTCTATATTTAGGACAACACATAATGAAATGGTACTCAGTTTCAACTAAATTGGTACAATTTTGACATGTTCTATTATTTCTTTCTACACCATTATATCTCCCTGTTTCTATAGCTAAACGATGAGATGATAAACGAAAACATGTGATTAATCTCCTTAGGTGATCATTTTCGCAAAAAGTCAAATAATTTTCAAGACCAAATGATGTTTTACTTTTTCTATAATACTCTAGTTTTGTACAGCTGTCTATGGAGGCACGTCATTCTTGAGTAAACTGGTCTTTCAATCGTTGTTTTAACATAGGAAATAACTGGCCATCGATATCATTCTGATAGAAAATATACCCAATACCTAATTCGTCTAGAAACTTTTTCACAGATTTAACCCATGGTAAACAATTGGTTCCATTCACATGTTCTCTTTCATTTATGAATATTTTGTTCATGATAGACTGTTTATTTTTCATAATTTTAAACCAGTATTTTATTACTCTTTCTTTACACATAACTGACAAAGAATATCTACCTAGCTCTCCTAGGACAGCCATATTTGATGTCTGAGTTTTTACCCCTAGTATTCTTTTGCAAAATTTCATGTGTATTTTTTCTATATCTTTTACATTATATACTCCCCATATTTCTGCACAGTATAGAAGAATAGGCATAACCATTCGGTCAAACAGTAAAAGCTTAGTTTTAACGTCCATTTTTACCCTTGAAAAAATTGAATAAAGACCGTTCAAAGCTCTCAATGCCTGATCGGATAATGTTGAGATAGTTTCTGTAAAATTACCGTTACGGGTAAATTTTACCCCAAGGTAACAAAATGAATCAACAATTTCTAACGATTCGTTATTTACAAAGAATTGTACATTAGGTTGCAATCTCTTGTTATTAAAAATACAAATTTTTGTTTTATTTATATTGATTTTCAATCCCCATTTTAGTGAATACATATAAAGACTATCAATCTGAGCCTGTAGGCTCTCTGGCGTAGTTGTGAATAATAACATATCATCTGCAAATAAAAGCATATACATACATAGTTGGTTTAAGTCGGTTTCCGTCAATGCATTAAAATTCATATTACATGTGACGTCATTCACGTAAAGGAGAAAGAGAATCGGAGAAAGGGGTTCTCCTTGTTTAAGGCCCAAAGAGACGTCAAAGAACTCTGACAGTGTCGTAAAATTTCTGACACATGCTGTTACTCACATTATTAGGTGACGCTTCAGATTTTGTACGTTTCTGAGCTTTCGATGTTTTAGAGTTCTTTTTTGCACTTTTATTTTTCATTTATAACAAACAGTTTGTTGACATACCATTTTGTATCGGTTATAGTCCAATATTATATCCAAAACATGTTTTTATATCCATATATTTAATAATTTTCACATTTATTTTTCACAAGTCAAAATTTTCAACCACTTGCCTTGACGCATGCGCAACACTACAATTCAGATAACTCAAGTCTAATTGGACTACATGTTTGTGTGTTTGCTTTGTTAGGTTTAACGTCGTACCAACAAAATTATAGGTCATATGGCGACTTTCTAGCTTTTCATGGCAGAGAAGAACCCCAAGAGCCCCTTCGGATATCATTTCATCACAGACGAACCTTAGAATAACTACCGACCTTTCGTAAGCCATCTGGAAGACTTCCTCACACGAAGAATTCTACGCCCCAAGTGAGGCTCGAACCCACATCGGAGAGGGGCAAGGGATTTGCATTCAGAAACTTTAACCACGCAGTCACAGAGAACTCCATAAAGTAGATGGAGTTCCTAATGTTTATGATCTGAAAGTGTCTATGGAATCCGAACTTGATTTGATTTAAACCTGTACATGATAAGATGTGTAATGTGTAATGACGTCAGCGTACAGTTGCTTAAAATGTTATAAACATTGTTATAGCAAAATGTATAGCAAAAAAAAGTGTTTTAACACTTATTTATGCACGATGGGCGCTTATATGTCGGGCGTAATTATTTCACGAGGGCGCAGCCCGAGTCAAGTTATTTGTACGACGTATTACTGCCCGAGTGTATAGTGTTAAAATACGGTTTTGCTTTATTAGAGAAATCATTTTTTATCTAAAAATCAGTGCTTTTTCGAAATTTTTTAACACGTCTGTACGAAAACTGACGTTTGAGACAAAAGTGGCTAAACTAAAATGCATTTTAGGAAATCTGTATATCCTTTCCGCAGCCTTAACGTACTAAAACGTATTAGCGTCTGATGGCCCTTTCACGCTTCCGTAGAAACAACATTTATTACACGAAACTTATTTTGAAACTATTTCTGAAATGTCTAGGTCTGCAGCTCTCAAATACAGTTATATCTTACATCTGAGGCATATACTGACACTCTCAGACAACATCAAAAATGATATTTTGAGCGATTTGATAAAGTTCCAAAATTATCAATGTACCCTTGGTCCGTTACGGACCCCTGTTGGATTTCTGTTTATCCAGAGCTCAAATATTTTTTCATAGATTAAAAGCTGACATGCTGTACTAAAGCCCAGGTAATTTCAATTCGTAATAAAATGCTGAAAATTGGCTCCCCAATAGCAAAAAAAAAAAAAAAAAAAGGAAGAAGTCCACGCGCATACATTTAGACGGGGTGACCCCTGCGCGTGACCCCTGACTATCTACGAATCAAAATGCGGCTTTCGTTTCAAGTTTAGCATTTCTACTTTCATTTCATTTACTTCCGTAAATAGCTGAAGGTCGGGTGACGTTATTTTCTGTGTTGTCAAAAACATACATGCCTGGCGAGATTGTATAAATATGTGCTGGCCGTCCTAAGGATATATTATTTCGATTCTAATATACCCTTAATCTAAAACAGTAGATAAAATATAGTAACGCTCTTTCTTGGTAGCAACAAAAGCATTGACGTCACCACATGTTAACGTGACGTCATTTTAGCGTAAGAATGTTTTCTTAGAGAAAAGCATATTAGAATAATGATTCAGACAGTTAAAATGTTAAATTTATCAATTTATCACCGCTAAAAATTTATAAATTAGTTAAAATTCAAGGTAATATAAACAGGATTAGCTTCGTGTAAAAACTAGTCAGTTTGTTATCCTCATGTGCAACATTACTGAATCTGTGAAGTACATATGAGCAGCGCCATGAGAAAAACCAACATAGTGCATTTGCGACCAGCATGAATCCAGACCAGCCTGCGCATCCACGCAGTCTGGTTAGGATCCATGCTGTTCGCTAACATTTCTCTAATTGCAATAGGCTTCGAAAGCGAACAGCAGGGATCCTGATGCGCAGGCTGGTCTTGATCCATGCTGGTCGCAATTGCACCATGTTGGTTTTCTCATGGTGCGGTTCATATACTGATAAAAGTACTTTCATCTATTGCAACAGTTGGTTCTCAGCTTGCCTATGTATTTGCAACTATCCGCACAGAAAGCAGGATATAAACCTCTTTGAGGTGCGAATGCTTTGGTCTTTGAACAAAAATTCTATCGTTAAACCAACTCGTCAAGACGGACTGGAATAAGTTCTACACATTAATCAGCTCTACAGCACACTTGGTAACAGGCATTATGCTATTAATTAAACAAGATATCCATGTTGTCTATTGGTTTTGTCCTATCGCCCTTGTGTTAAATTGAACATAATTCCTATATTGATGCGCACTCACCAGTTTTAATGCAGTTATATTGACAGTCTGACGTTGTCAAAGAATTCTGCACCGAGCGCTTATGTTAGTTCCACTCATCATCTGGTGCCTTTGAAGTTCGTGAAAATAGCTGGCAAACATTCTTAATTAGCACTGTATCACTACGGTTTTTGATTTTGATATAATCTAATGTGATCATTAAATCATACTTTACGCGCCGATTAATATAAGTTTTAATATTCAGCTTCACTTTAATTTCTACAGACCAAAGGAATGCTCTGAAAGGAATGCATGAATTACTACTAACTATTAACTGAGGACAATGGAATTATGTAAAATCATCTTAATTTTGACACTTACAAGACATTCATATTGTGGATATACAGGTAGATTTTGAATATTAAATATATTTTGTTGCTTTGGAATGTATTAACCAACGATTTCTTTTATCATTGATAAAAGGGTACGAAGGATTTACATAAGAAAATTGCAATATATTCTCGGAAATTTCAAAAGTTAAAGATTACATGTAAATAAATTGATTTAATTGCGTTTATGTATGATCTAATTACATGCAAATATTTGGTAACGGCGAGCTGCCATTAAACGGATTGTGAAGACTAAAATCCAATTTTCAGTTGTTTTAACACGAAAAGAGTGTAATGTCCGTAGTTCGACCAGTAACTAAGACTATCATGTGTTATTAAATGTTTATTAGGTCAGACGCTTATGTAATAAGAGCAAGTTATTTTACATGTTTACATGTTGTGAAACTTCCATAAATTTTCAAAAATTGGGGTCATTTTCTTGTCAATCATACTATCCCTTTGTCTAACTTTGCATTGTATTTAAATGCATAGGCGATAAATAGAATTACCTACCCAATTATTTTAAAAGAAACAAACTAATTCAGTATCTGCTCGTGATATAAATAAAAGGGATACACATCTTAGGACAGTAAACATAATCTAAATGAAAAAATGTACAATTAAGCATCACAAAACAACATTTCTCTATTTTTCGAGCCAATACTATAGCATTAGTTCTAATGTTACGAAAATAACATAAATTCTCTAGAATTCCTGAAAATAAAAAAAACGGTATGACCCTTCAGAAAATAGTTACAAAAACATGGAACAGGAAATACAATGATTCAAGATCGACCCCTCACAAAGCACATTTCTACTCAAGTTATACAGTTCAGAGCATTACAAAAATAATTTTCTAAAATCCTTTGACACAGTGATACGGTAGGGTATTAATCATTTTACCCAGTTATAACAAAATTGACTGTTTAATTCATCGCTTTCCTTCCTGCTATTATATAATCAACTGTAATAGTTTCCAACATCTCATATTTTGCAGCAACTTTATGAATGAGTACTTTACGTTATCTGAAAGGAAAAAGGAGTGTTCTCATTTTAAGAGAGGCCTAAACGACAGAAATAGAGACATTCTATTAAGACCAACGATAATATGGTATCTGAAGAGAAAAAGATTGAACTGGTTTGAAATCACGAAGGACGGAGACTTAAAATTGAATTGTTCAACTGAGAGTTGTATTAAATAAACATTTTTAGAAAGGGATACCATAGTATGTTAAAGAATAAAGAGCATTTGACTATCACGTCTGTAGCAACATAAAAAACTCATATAACTGTGCATAATGAAAATACACTTAATAGCTGTGTGAATAATAAACATAAGCAAAGTAGTACAAATAAGGTGACAAGGAGGAGTAGCGGATGAAAAATCTTTCCTCTGACACATTAATACTTTAATATACATGTACACAGGTTGTTGAATTTAGTATTATAGCTAGGCGTTCGTATTTTGTCGTGTGCGCCTAAGACAGTTTTATTTTGTTTAAGGATTTAATTAAATGCATGTGTGTATTAAATTTATGCAATGAATGAAATGATTTTATGTAATGAACTGAAAATAACTCATCTCATATCATAATTTAGGTGTTTTATAGTAGGCCTAACGACTTGGAATATAAGAACTTGGAGGACTATAATTTTGAAAGTTTGCGTGTATAAATATAACCATCTGTTTTTTTTCAAATTATTGAATAATGTAAGGAGTTTATTGTTATTGTAAGAATGATCATATCTTTGTTAATGGCTCAAATAATGTAAAGAAATGCATTAAAGTACTTTTGCGTATTTAATCGATAACGCTTATGTAGAGCGCCTGGTCATATTATTAAAAAAAGCACAATTATTATGTATATTTAATAAATATCCATAGGGATTATTTTATAGCTTTTATTATCACTCTTTGCGACAACGTTTCGACCCAAAGCCTTTATCAAGTCACATGCACAAGTTTTAGATTACATATTCTGCTGTAATCTAAGACTGGTGTATGTACCTTGATAAAGGCCTTGGGCCGAAACGTTTTCGCAAATAGTGATGATAAAAGCTACAATTATTATGGATGGAAAATGATTAAAAAAAGAAAATGAATGTTCCTTATACATATATGTTTCATTTAGAATTATAAAAAAAGTTGATACAGTTTCTGTACTTAAGAAATGATAACAAAATTTTCTTTAGGTTACAACATATTGCTATGGCTGAGCAGTGACGAAAATGTGGCACCTTCTGATGTCTGGAGAGACTCTAGCAGTACCTATAATAATGGCACAAACACGACGGTGAATAAATTGTTGAAGACAGATACAAGAGGATATAGGAATACATTTATTGACAACTGGTCTAGCAATCCGCCTGATATTGTAAGGATTTTAATTACGACATGTTTGAAAAGATATCATCAACCGCAAAAATATTTCACTTGATAGAGTTAAATCGTTTACATTCAGGATAAAAAATGAATAATGAGTACTATATACTTATTGAATGACCGTCCGAAACGTCAATAGTATTTCATTTAATGATATCAGAAATATATTTCAGTATCTATTTCTTCTTTTGATTTCTGTATGTTCAGTAGAACCTTTCAATGCCTCCAGTAGGTGTCTTCATTACCTAAGAATAAAGGCTTCTCTGGCCAAGATGTTAAGGTCGCTGACTTCCGATCATTTTTTCCTCAGTGATGTTGGTTCGAAATCTCGCAACCAGGGTTTAAACTTCTTGATGTGAGGAAGCCATTTAGCTGGCTTTCAGAAGCTCTGTGGTTCGATCAGAGTAGCCACTCATGCCTGAAACAATGCCAAGAGTTTATAAAAATCTATGAAATTATCCATATGCACTAAATTGTATATCAATGACTCTTACTACACCCTCGATGTTTTTAAATACACAACTTAACTTGAAAAATAACAAAAGAATTAGAAACTGAAATTGACGTTTTGCTAATTCCATGTCTCCATCAATTTATATCAAATGACACAGGGATCGTTTTAAAGATTATTTATTTGACAGACAAGAGTGACTTACAGAAATAAAGATGGCACCATTATATTCAGAGTAAAGTTTAACTCGGCAGGATTCTCACATACAGACTGGTACAATGTGTCAAAAGCGAGGGGAGGGAAATGGCCTGCGTTGTCATACGAATTTAACCATTCCTACACAAGGTTCGAGATTCATAACATCATCTCACCATTGAATCAGTTAATGATTATAAACTAGTAATCTAATTTTTATCAATGAGAAAGTTTATTTTTTTGTTATAACTGTACAAGACTATGGCGTGGAAGACCAGAAGGAAATAATAATAACACAAATAGCAAATTAGTTACGACTATGAGTGAATATCTTATTGACATTGCATGTACAAAATCAACATTTTATAATATATTATAAAACATTTCCAAAACAGTTTGAAACTCGATATCTCGAACCCCCTTGATCTCAAAGATTCGGTTATTTTAGACATTTTCCAAGTCCCGTTCCGAAAATATATGCACACAATATCAGTTTAAGTCAAATTTCGGTTATCCCAAAAGCTCTAGATCCCTTGGAATTTGAGGTTACCGAGTTTCAATTGTATTTGGAAAATTAATGTGATAGGTGATATCAGCCGCGCCATGAGAAAACCAACATAGTGGATTTGCGACCAGCATGGATCCAGACCACCGCGCAGTTTGGTCAGGATCCATGATGTTCGCTAACGGTTTCTCTAATTGCAATAGGCTTTGAAAGCGAACAGCATGGATCCTGACCAGACTGCGCGTATGTGCATGCTGGTCTGGATCCATGCTGGTTGCAAACGCACAATGTTGGTTTTCTCATGGTGCGGCTCAATTATTTCTATATCAGTTACAGCGTAGGCTTTACCATGTCAGAAAACAGTCTGGATGTACTACGGTACAATGCAGCTAGCTTGAAACTGGCCAATGGGACCGTTGCTTTTATAGTTGGTGAAGGGCGAAATTTCGCACTGTTACCAGCTTCACATACAGGTTAGAAAATCATTTGATAAAGTAGCACTACAGGACAAGTTTCTGGATTTGTAAGCGGTTTACCACATTTGTGTTAATTTTTCACACTGCGTGATGTATATTTAGTTATATTAGATATTTAAAAAACAAAATAGAACGATTCGTTGGTAAAATTTAGATTTTACATGTTGCATGTTAAATCATCTTGTTGCTAGGATCGTGACACATTTGTTCTTTTTTATGTAAATAGTCGTTTCTTTTCAACTTTTGAATTGAATATAAATTAATGTGAAAGACAATTTGCTTAATAGATGGATTAATGTTTTCAATAATTATCTAAAAGCTATCATGTTCTAGAATACATTATGAATAAAAATCATACCATAATTTTATAGAAAATATGCCTATCCTGTTCATTTGCCTTATTAAGATTTTTCTGTCTGCAAGTGTCGTATTTCGTGGCATAACAAAATTAATACCCAATGGATTAAATAGTAGTTAACGCAGTCAATGTGCAAATGGAATCTATATGGAATCTATACGAAACTGACATTACATTAATTTCATGCTGCGATGAATTATAAATGAATGACAGCCGAGATTCAGTATGCATTACTCTGATATTCAGCTTTTTTCCGCATACTTAATTATATTAACGTCGCATTATTTACGTAGCAACCACCAATGCCTGTTGTAAAACGATTTTCAAACACAACCAAAGCGTAAAAACATGCATTTTATTCTCATTTACTCTTATAATTGTGCATACCTGACTGAAAACAATTAATGAAGTATTGTTACTGTATCGGAACCTTTTAAAATTTCCTTTGTAAGCACAGAACACAACCAAACAATAAAATAGTACACTCGGCTTGACTGAGTCTTTTCATGAGAGATAATGAAATGTGCCACACCCCTCACGCACCATAGCACCGGCTGAAGCGGATTTCTATTTCAGTAATTATGGAATTATTTTATGTCGCGTTATCTCTTCTTTTGCTTTGCGTTATCATGTTTCAAGATAAGAATGACCTTAGAATTTCCATTTCCCTTTTTTAGCACCAGATGATTGTTATGCATCATACAAAGACTCTAACCCGTTTTCAGTAAACATTACAAAGACAAATATATCGCACATTTACTGTTCGGCTTTTTGTCGCGAGAGGAACTATCTACATGGCGGTGTTCATGTAAGTGGAGCTCAATTCTTTGTCATTTTCGTCATAATAATTTATAACCATATTTATGAAAAATTGATGAAAGAAATAAATATTTCACTACTATGCTTTGTGAACAGTTTTGACGTTCTGTCTAGTAGTTCTGCGTATTGACATGTTTTGTTGAAGCTTTCATATATCAGTACTGTCTGTCCGTCTGATCAATGTCGGTAATTTCCAGGAGGTCATACCATACTATCTATAGCAACGACTAACTTTTGCAGGATGTATAAATCTTTTAAAGCTATATAACTTGATAAAAATCGTTGGGTCAAAAGTTAAATTATAAGGAATATTACAAGTTACAGAACATGAATTGTAGTTTATTTTTACATTCATACGCATTTCTTAAGTGTTTGTTTGATAGGGTGAAAC
The DNA here is from genome assembly GCF_021730395.1 of Mercenaria mercenaria. Lineage (NCBI taxonomy): Eukaryota > Metazoa > Mollusca > Bivalvia > Venerida > Veneridae > Mercenaria > Mercenaria mercenaria. The sequence goes on along the minus strand of NC_069377.1, from coordinate 3,225,514 downwards.
ATGTTCGTGTCTGGATGCGGCTGCTAGTGGACCTACATTGACAGCATGTACTGAACCTTGTGCAGGGAACTCTGAAGAAATGTGTGGAGGGGATCTACCTCCAGCTACAATTTTCAACGCCGTTAACACAGATAGTAAGTTAAAATTATGTTGTTTTCTCATGGATTTTTCTCTTGCCGCGTAGTGCAATGTTTCACATATGAAGTTACCGGTATGTCTCAAAACATGAATGCGATATTTATGCACCCTCCTTTCCATTTAAAGAAGAGTGGTATTGTTTTGCTCATTGTATGGTAAATAGCTAGAGACTTTTGGTTTCAATATTCTCGGACTTCCTACTGGTAGGATAACTGCCTGTGATCAGTAGATGATGGTAAGTCAAAAGTTAAGGTCACAAATTCATTGAGACTGAAAACGCTATATATATATAAAGCACGTCTGCCGTCAAACTTCAAAAGGTGATTGACTTTAGACAGTTGATGAACTCTATTACGTTTGGAGTCAGTAGGTCATAGGTCAGTGACACTGTGACCTTGAAACTGTAAACCCGTTTCGCTCAGTACCAATACCGTTGGATACGTTAGCCCTACAACCTTCAAACTGCACAGGACGATTTTGGTCTGTAGACTATTTCTTTTGTGTTTGAGGCTCAATGCCATTATACTGTGACTGCTTGATAGGCGACTTAACTGCCTTGTTCAAATGTTTTTATTTATTATGTACTAGCAAAAGTTTTAAACATTAAATGGAATTTTTACTATGAACTATTTTTATCCGTAGATTGTTTTACATTACAGCTTTCTAATAACAGTTATCAGTACATTGTATTTCGTTAACTTATACAATGTATTTCATCATTGATAGTTAATTTTTATTTAATTTCAGTTGATGCGTCACAATTTGATCAACCATTAATACTGATGAATGAAGTACAAGTAAACGGAGAGACTGAGGTAAACGATATGCCTTTAGTTAAAAGAGATATTTTACAAATTTTTTGAACGAGTTTTCGGACAAAACAACATCTTTTATTCTAATTTATAAGTTACCAAACGGTAATTTTACAGTTGATAATATTCAGTTATGTAACTTGAAGAAAAACCTTGTCTGTGATTGTTCTTGTAAACTATTTACATTTGTAGCTGCATTTACTTATCAGTATATCCCTGTAAATTTTCGCGACAAGTTATAAACCATTGCTATTTTCTAAGAGCAAATCCTTTACCTGGAGAAAAATATACGCTAAAATTAGGTAATTCCTTCATTTTTTTTTCAATATTAAAGTATTGGAATAGGTGACTTGTGAGAGTGGAAATCTGTATAAGATATAACAGTGGACACCTAAACACGAACATCATCTGCTATAGACGAAGATCTTCATGCCTTTCGGCAATCATTTAAAGCCTTTTTACTGTTCCACCCGGTGCGTTCACCCTGCTGTTATTCTTTATATAATTCTTTAAAACTGTTTAATGAGTAGTTAATTGTTCTAATAGGAAATATCGTATGACTGGCCAATACACCTGTATGGCTTCAATGTGACAATATCACCTATCAACTTGCCTGCATCTATCCGCATGAGTCTTCATTATCGTTCACAACCATGTAATGGAAATAACACGTGGAATTCTACATACCAAAAGGTAGAAAGTGCTAATACTTGATAATAAGCTTTTAATTCATAACAGCTTCGAATCTATTCTTAATCAGATAACTCATTTTTGACTTACATATGGGACCGCTCATTTATTTCAGAATAGTTTGTTAAATAATAGTAGCTTATTAGTAAACGTGTGTCACGAAAAGTATAAAAAAATATTGAAAAGGTAGGATTTTCAATATTTAAGGAGCACATTTGCTTACTTTTAAACTTCATGATCTATGTAGTATTTATTAATGAGCCATCTTGATTATTTCATAAAAAACCCTTTGTGTTGGTCTAAAAAATCCTTTGTGATGGAAACGCAGCTTTAATCTTGAAAATTGGTTTGGTATAGTACATTTTATTTGACCTGGCGGGGCGTGGTTCCGCGACGGTCCACTAAATTATTGTGCAGGGTATGTAGTACATGTGACCATGTGATTGTTAGTCTTTGGTTACCTAAGATTAAGGAATTAAACAGTTATATTGTTCAACCTATTTTGATCGTTTTTTTTTTGAGATTACCATTATTTGCATAAGTCAGAGATTAACTCCGCCCCGCCAGGTCAAATAAAACGGACTATATACATCATCAAAATAAACTGGAGGTCAGCATATTATAGGAAATTATACAACTAATACTTTTGGAGTGATGGACTTTTTAAACTTTTTACTTTTGAATATGACATGTACATGCACCTGTACCTAGTGGACTCAACTCTTCCTTCTGGTCCTATGCAAATGAAAGTGAACTTGGTAAATATCTCCAGTATAATGTATTAAGTAATCATGTCTGAAGGTTAATGTCCGATTTTTGTTTTGTAATTGAGGATTTTTTCGTAAGTATTTTCAGGGGGCATGTATACAATGACGACATATTGTTATCTTCATTACTTGCTCAAGTATACAACTTTAAACATCTTATAGATATATAATCTTTATTTATGATTATAAATGTGGCTTTATTTGTAAAGAAATGATATTGACGTGAAATACACCTAAAGTCATGTCTTCGAAACTTTGTGAAATACATGTTTTCTTTTATCCAGACTTTCAGTGTTGCTGCTGCAGATTCATATAGCATATTTGAGATTGAGCCTCTGTTTGTACAGTGTGTTTACATCTCTCTCTACGATAATTACACAAACAATGCGACAACCTTTCCAATTAATATGACAACAATAACCATTGCAAGTAAGTAGTTGATACTTAATATATGCTTATTCTTGCTTATTCTAAAATGAAAAAATTGAAAAATTAGATATAAGTGTTGAAACATGTACCAAAATGCCGTCCCAATTGGCTACGTCTTGGAAATTGCTTACATTAAAATCAGTTCAAAGACAGATACGATAAATAGAGTTTATTAGAACAAAAGTAGTGAAAATACCTTAACGTTATAACGTCATCAATGGCTTTTCTATCAATTTTTTTCTTTCAAGACTGCGTCATCCGATAAACATTGTTCTGAAATTTTATTAGCAAAGCAAATGAAGTGTAAAAATAATAATGTTTTTTCTTCAAAAAGAAATGAGTAGATGCATTTGAACAAGAAACAGATTTAAAAGACAATGAAGAGATTAGAAGATGAATATGCAAAGTTAAGGACAGCAGAATTAAAGAAAGATCGTATTTGATGTAATTTATCAGAATGGACGGGATTTAGAGCATAATTATTTTGAAATACTGACGAATAAAGTAGCTCTCATGAAAATACTTAACATGTATCGTATATCATTACACTTATATCTTCTTTCTGTCCTTAATAGAAGTAAAAATATTTGTAAGAACACCGTAATGGACTATGCATTCCATTTAATAGAATTACAATTTTATTACAGAACAAAGTTTTGTAACGGCCCAGTTCTTCACTATTGAGGCTTCGTGGCGGACAGGTATAGGAATAAACTAAGGATTTCATATATCTATTCTTCTACACTCGCAACAATCCACTCACTATATGGTCGGTAGATAAAATTAACTTTAATTCTGGAAGATAAAATGCACATTCACATGGGCCGGTGGTCTAGTAGTAATACGTTTGACTGTCAATCCAGAGATCCGGTTTTCGAATCCTGGTCCAGCCACTAGAATTTTTTGTGATGCCCTTGTGTGTCTCCCACCTAAGTAAGAGAGCAGTACTTTTACCAAAGACAGTAGTTCTTCCCATGGAAATACGGCTTCGTGTGTATCGGTACTATACACCGAGCACGTTAAAGAACCGGACTGCCTTTTGCAAAGAGCTCGGCTAACTAAGCCGGACAGGCCTGTATCTAAAAGGATTATTCCCTCTTTGTTCTTTGGTCTTTGTCTAACTCTGTCCATCTGGACTGATTTCTCTGTGTCTGTACTAGTAGAAGAAGAATATGGCGACCTTAGTAGCGGCCTTTTAAAGCTCATTTGAGCCGTGCCATGGGAAAACCAACATAGTGGGTGTGCGACCAGCATGGATCCAGACCAGCCTGCGCATCCGCGCAGTCTGGTTAGGATCCATGCTGTTCGCTTACAGTTTCTCCAATTCCAATAGGCTTTAAAAGCGAACAGCATGGAGCCTGACCAGACTGCGTGGATGCGCAGGCTGGTCTGGATCCAGGCTGGTCGCATACCCACTATGTTGGTTTTCTCATGGCACGGCTCATTTGATCGTGCTGGCTATATAAATCTGATATATTATAATAATATATTCGATTATAATTTATCTTACTGTGAAAAGTAAAAAGAAATTGTATAGGACAGAGTTCTGCATTCTTTGCCAATAACCACAACCGTATTCAGCAGTGTTATTAGAACGCTCCGTGTCATATCAATGACTGGAAGTGACATTTAGACAGTGATTCAAACTCGCTAAACGGCAGCCCGTGCTGCAATAATTATTAGTACTCCTAAACCTAAACTTCCGTTCTTGTGCCAGCTTAGGTTCAACCGTACCAAAAGCCACCAAGGACAGCTAGGCCATTGCCATTCACAAAGTGTATAATATTGAATAAATAAAATAGATATGATCATTGCTTATTTGATCTTATTCACATTAGAGAAAAACTTCCTTGATTTGAAAACACTACGTGAAATACGTATGTGATACCTTGTTGATCTCTTCCACAAGAATTTATTTCTTTACAAATAGTATAATGATAATTTTATTTGTAAACATACAGATCTGATTACACTTTGTTAATTGCTTATGAGTTTTTAATCTTCAGTTGACGAGAAGACAACGCCCACTCTAAGTGAAGAATGTGAGTGTGACTGCTGGGTGTATAATTTGTTGTACGGGGACTCGCCCTACAATAATCTGTCCTATACACAGATTGAAGATGCCCTAAGGAATGTCACACAGAAGGTATTCACGTTTTATTGTGGAGATTCTAATTTCTTGCCCTACAAAAATTCTTTCCTATAAGACAGAACATGCCCTTTGGATGTTTAAAGAAGTATTCCCATTATATTGTACTTTTGTTTTTTCCAATACTATTTTTCCAAAATCTATTAACAGTTAGCTTCGTGATAAATATTAGCATAAATAGTCTCCAGTACCCAGAGTTGTGATCAGTTTGAAACTTTCGGCATATTACTGAGAAACAGTACATATTTTTGTCAATATATATAAATCAATTTATAATTTCAAAGCTTTGCATTGCATGCAAATTTGCATATGTTTCTAGATAAACAAATCTATTCAGCGATTGATTTGATAACTTATCAATGTTAGTTTGTTCTATCCTCGGAGCAAACAGATTAAATCATACTTCTTACCTCCCTTTACTCGTTATTTTTGTTTTTCATACGTAGATCCAGAAAGAGTTAACAGTTAACAAATCATCACTTTCCTCGACCATTAGAAAAAAGACAAGTGCTGAAGATAGCAGAACGTCCGCGACAGCGATGGGATATTCTTTGGGTGTGGCTATGCTCGTCACCTCCTTAGGGGGTAAGACGATCAACTTATTGATGTAAACATTCAATAGCAAATTAATACTGCAATGTAAACGATGAACAAAAACTGTATAGCATCAGCAACTTTTCAAAGGTCACATTGTTTTGGCGACTCATAGTCTGTTCATTAAATGCCATCAAAATTAAAAGGAAAGAACAGACTCCCTGGTTGCATTGAGCACTGCAAACACTGCCAGGGCTACGCATCGCAAGGTAGGCCAATCACAAACAAATTACCAACCCTTTTACTTTCATTTTGCTTGCATGAGAAAACTTCAGTTTGATTAAATTTTTATATATTTGTTCTTAGAAATGCTGTAGACACATACATCCACACTTCAGATATATAAGAGATAATATATTTTTCAGCAATACTGTTGTCGGACTTACCAAAGATGGTAGCCAGCTTTAACATTCTGCGTGAAAATTGTAAGTCTAGGTTTGGCAGTCAGCAAGAACCTGATACACTAAACACAAGTGACAAAAACCGCATTACGCATCGTTCTAATTGGCACAAAACAAACGCAGAATCAACTCTAGAAAGATAAAATTGAGAGTTTTGTAAGAAAACTGGATAGTCTACAGAACAATGTGTCCAAAATGTCGCCCCAGTGACAATGAAAACATAAACAGTCAGCGCAAATTACGTGTCAGTTTGATGAAGTTGTAACGACGTTATGCGATATATGAGCCGTGCCATGAGAAAACCAACATAGTGGGTTTGCGGCCAGCATGGATCCAGACCAGCCTGCGCATCCGCACAGTCTGGTCAGGATCCATGCTGTTCGCTAACAGTTTCTCCAATTCCAATAGGCTTTTAAAGCGAACAGCATGGATCCTGACCAGACTGCGCGGATGCGCAGGCTGGTCTGGATCAATGCTGGTCGCAAACCCACTATTGTGGTTTTCTCATGGCACGGCTGATATGACCTTTTTGTGTCGATTCGCCGTTAAACCTAACTCACCTGATAAGGTAGAGTGTACGTACTTGGCCATTGTCAATACGGTAATAAAGTGGTATTGATACATACACATAATTGAATTATAATTCATAAGGATGGCTTTTACAACAAAATGCAAGTTGTTTTTGCTCTTCTTGCGCAGTCTTGTGTTAGGTTTATGTGGTACAGGGGTTGGTGGATTATACTTCGAGAAAAAATGTATTTCTCCACTGAAATTGTCGTGGTAGGATAGAAAGAACCTATTCAGTGAAAATATGTTATTTTCATTGCCGTTTCATTGTATTTCTATATCATTTAGCATCATATATGCTATATTCACTGAGATGTACATAACAAAAAAAAAAAAAAAAGAAAAAGAAAATGGGGCCTTCATTGCCGGATGGGTAAGGTCACAGACTTCGAAATTACTTGCCCTCATCGCTTGGGGTGTGCATAATTCTTTCATATGAGCCAACTGGCTTACGGAAGGTTGGTGGTTTTACCCAGTTGTCATTCAACGCCTGATACAACGCACTGAGCGGCACCAGAGGCCTCTTTCTGCCATTTAAAGCTTAAACGATCACTATTACACATTAGTTCTTCGGTTTGAAGTAAAAAAAGTACAAATCGAAGGACACACAAGAATTGAGGTACTGCTTGAATATATAGCTTTTGATATGTTCTTTTGATTAATTGATTTCGTTTACTTTACTGTTTCAACGTTTCACTTTATCAATCTATTTTGTGCACATGTTAAACAAGTACATTTCAATGCAAACAGTGCTATTGCTTTTGGTTTTAAGGTGAAAAATTTTGCTGTAATAAAATTTCTTCAATCTTTGGATATTGGAGGAAATGCCGTTTTCAAGGGCAGATAGCTCTTTTTCAGTACTGATGACCTATGACATTTATTGCATATCGTTTTTTCTTAGACGATTTTCCTTTAATATCCAATTTTTGAAGAAATTCTATTACTGGTAAACATTTCGCCCATCTCATATACATAGACTCCAGCGTATGCCTTTATACCACAGTCACACATACGGCGCGGATAGCTACGTTTAGCTACGGATAGAAACGTAATAATCCGTACTGATCCGTACCTGAGCCGTACGGATTGGTACGGATTGATACGGGTAACTACTTTAAGGTACGGCTCAGGTGCGGATCGATACGGATTACTACGTTTCTATCCGTGACTAGACGTAGCTATCCGCGCCGTATGTGTGACGGGGGTATTAAGGAGGCTGCGTTTTTGCAACGCGGATATTCCTGTCGGTTGCTCATTCGGAAATTCAATACTTTGGCAGTATGCTGTTACATGTACAAAAGGACCTTGAAGTTGATTGTTGGTTCCCACTTTCAACATATTCTAACAATTAGGCTATTTAAAAGTCAAAAGAAAAACAACAGTCAATTTGATGTATTTAAATGCCCTTTATTTCAGTTATCAGTGTGGACTTGTATGCATTAATACAAGGAGTGCAAATAACCAATCCAATGTGATTTTAAAACTGGTCTACCGTATATCTTTATAAACAAATTTTTAACGAATTCTACATATTTTACAGATTCTAAGAATTCCAAATCACCTCTTATACGTAACAAATATGTACTGAACCAGTGAGAAAACATGTTATATATAATCCCAACGTTATTACTATTAGAAAATAGTTGTATTTAAAAAAGACGATTTTGTAGACATGAACAGCTGAATACCTAGCATTTACTCTAGAAAAAGAAAAAAAACAAGAATATCTTGACTGCATAAAAACAGTTGTTAGTTTTTATTTTTATCACAAGTCAGGGTAAATAAACGTATTTCCTTACTTTAATCTTTGTTAAAACATTGACATTTCTCAGACCAAAATTGGCAAAGGGAGGTAATAACAATTCTAATATACTGGTCTCTGTTTTAAAACACTCTTACGCTAGAATTACGTCACGTTAACGTGCGATGATGTCAAAGCTTTTGTTGCGACCAAGAAAGAGCGCTACTGTATTTTATCGACTGTTTTAGATTAAAGGCATATTAGAATTGCATATCATTTACAAGGTGTTCATTAGGCAAAGTTACACAATTGTGGTAAAATAGCTCTAAACTGTATATTAAACACTACCAAAAGATAAACAAATGTTTAAATGATCAGATAAAATTACGAACAAATACATCACTTGACTAAAATCTGATTAACCACCTTTTAACCTTGATCAAATACATAAATGCACAAAACAATGTAAAAAAATACAAAAGAAACTGATAACTTCATTCATATCTTAAAATTAAAAAAATATGGAATGACATGATCTGCGTTATTCTGTTGATATTCTATATAAATATCTGTATTTTAAATTTGTCTCTAAAATCGACCAGAGTATTCATTTTGTAAATAAACATCTCCACATACACTGCTATAGGTCTGAGACACCTCTGGTCTTGGAACGTTACATTTTCTAACGGATATATATATAACTACTTGTTGGATTTATTAATCTCGAAAAACGGTTTTACCAGTAGTCAATAAGTAAAGTTTCTTAACATCAACTAAGTCAAGACTTTGTACCGTTTACCCACAAACTTACAACTTCAGATGTAAATTCTAACTGCAAACGACCTATTATGATCTAAACATGATCGCGCATAACGCAAACTTTATCAATGTATGCAACAAAACAAAATAGTAATAAAACTATTCGTGGGCTAGTTTTAAAGCCTTTATCCTTGTTATATTTTCAGTTTGTTTTAAAATGTAATGTCATGTTCACAAATACCAACAAAATATACAACAAATATAAAAGATAAGTGAAAATATGAAGCGGTATTTAACGCTATTTGTTAATAAGCATTTAATTTAGCTAAACAAATTGCCAGTAACCAAATCTGTTTAAAAGCATTCAGCATAACACAAATCGTAGTTGATACATTTGGAGAGTTTTAACCGTGTCTTCAGATTATGTTTGTTCTATATTTGATTTAGTTGATATTGATCTCGATGAATCTCTTCGCTCCACCTGCTGAATTAGTGAAGGTCATGGATCCATCGGTAGTCGCTACTTAAGCCTTACTTCAAAACGTAGCTTTAATCGTGAAACGAACACATGCACATGAAATGGCGAGAACATTTTCAAAAATCACTTCGTCTTGTAAAATACTACACTTTGCACCCGTTTCGTATATATTCTCACCGTAACACATGTATCGATTTTGTACATAGCTGGACAGAAAAGGACTAAGAACAAATAAAACCTCATTTGCAATCAAGTTACTCACAAAACATCAGAACTGATTCGTCTAGATTTCTCGTCAAATGATACTGTTATCCATTCACTTGATACAAACATACACTTACGAATACTGAACAAAACAAGACACCACTGGTAATACCGTTTAAATATATCAGTGTATTTCGAAAATTGTTCAAATTAGAAATTTTCTTCGAAACAACATTTAAATAATAACTCTCAAAGAACCTACATGAAAATTTCTCTGTCATATATTTCAGTAGATGGACAAAAAGTTTACAGAAAAAAGTTAAATCTTAACATATGTCTCATCTTTTGAAAACGCATCTCTTTCTTGTCGGTTCTTAGTTACCCTCAGAACCACCGAACTGTCTATAGGTTTGTTTAGGTTTGCCAAGGCGAGCCAGTATTATGACAGGATTTGATTAAGAAAACTAGCTATTTCCACAAACCAGAAAGAGCATGGTTTCTAGATTCTCCATTGATTACAAATACGAAGCCGGCGACAAAACATAAAATGTAATTGGCTTATTGAATGTGAGAAATAGATACTAGCCTTTCAAGGCTGTATTTTTTCTCTGAAGTCCGCTGCAGTCATTGATAAACAAAATGTGTTCAATAGCGTGGAAAGAAACAAATAAGGAAAACGTGTTCAATAGGCTGAAAGGAACAATGATTTCTTTTTCAGGTCAAAACGTACCCAAAGCAAATTGTCTCCACCTTGTAAAGTCAAGATGTACTGCACCTTCCTTCAAAATATAAATAAAATTTATCAATGTATCCTGTTTAGTCACTATTACGGATGATGTATATTGTTTGAAGATTCTCTACACTCAGTTCCCTTTATATTTCTGCCGAAAAAGTACAATAAAACTTTGACATTTTGTGTGAACATCTTGACATTTTATTTTTGAATACATTTTGGATTGGGTACATCTTTACTTTCTTCTCAAACAAAGATCCAAGTGAGCCGCATGTTAGCTTGTACATTTCTACAGCTAGAATAAAATGTTCATCAGAAAGGGTCGGCTGACCGGAAATGTCTTGTTTTGTTCAGTATAGAATTTCAGAAGAGCTTTATAAGGGAGACTAGTATTATAGAAATTAACACAATATCTGTCACAAGTTTCAGCGAGCCCGCTCCTGCAATAGAAAATAGACATATAATGTTTAAATGCTTTAATACAAATGAAAATATGGCTTTAAAATAATACAGTGTTTCATGTGTACTAGTAGAAATCGAAATACTTTTGAAAGATACTGTTCGTATGTAGCAATAGTACAAAACGCAGCATTCCATAATCATCTGTTCTACCTCTACTTTAAGCAATAGTACAAAACGCAGCAGTCCATAATCATCTGTTCTACCTCTACTTTAAGCAATAGTACAAAACGTAGCTTTCCATAATCATCTGTTCTACCTCTACTTTAAGCAATAGTACAAAACGTAGCAGTCCATAATCATCTGTTCTACCTCTACTTTAAGCAATAGTACAAAACGCAGCAGTCCATAATCATCTGTTCTACCTCTACTTTAAGCAATAGTACAAAACGTAGCAGTCCATAATCATCTGTTCTACCTTTACTTTATTATGTAACTTTAAAAGAGAATGTCTCCGGATGAACATTGAAACTTTCAAATAAAATGTAACGAGTCATCAACAACATTTATAAGATAGAACATGTGGTTAAACAGTATGATTAAAATTGCTGTTTAATTACTATAAATTCCTGCCGAATTCCTTCTATTTTACATACAATTCTTGATGCGTGAATCCTGCCGAATTCCTTCTATTTTACATACAATTCTTGATGCGTGAATAACGCTCTGAGAGCGTTGCTACACAGTTTACAAACTTCAAATGAGTTGAGTAAAACAGTGCTAATTACTGACTGAATAACTTTATTATTTACTTTGTTACCATAGAAACCATCTACAAAAATATAAATTCTGGAGAAATTTCCCTTTTAGAAACGTCCTTATTTTTTTCTTTACTTTTAAACCTGGATTGTAAAGGATAGGTAATGTTCCCAAGGTTTACTATTGATTTATCGCATCATTTGGTGTATTTGTTGTTGTCATAGTGTCAGGAACGTAAATGATGTTAATAATTCATATATGTTTAGAAACTTCTTTTGATTCAGATTACACGTATGATGAATACAAACTAATAATCAAGTCTCTTTGAGAAAGTCAAAATTGTCCTTTTTCTGTTAAGAATCAATTATACGACAAGCTTTATTCTTCACTTTTTTAAGGATAATAATTATCATAATAAGTGATTAAGAAGTAGAAAGTACGCAGCTAAAGACGATGGGAAAAGAGTTGAAACTAATACCAAGAATGTCAATGGACTCATATGTAGATGATTTAGATTTAGTTTAGAAAGATTATGCAAGTTTGATAAGCCACATTGATGCTATTTTGTACCTATTTGTGACAATGGACTAATTTTTCCGTAGTGTGTTTTTGTGTATATAAAGATTGAATTCCAGGCGACACTGCAAAAGAGCTGATACATACCAGAGGCAGCACAGAGGCCATTGTCTGCAGTGAAAGCTGCTTCACACATGCACGTGTTGCTGTCATCACACACAGCGTTTGTTACACAGTCGCTGACACTTGTACAGTTGCCCATACCATGTCCTGAAATTTAAGACCACCATTTAACCCTTAACCTGCTAAATTTCTAAAATGGATTGGTCCTTCATTCAGTTTGGGCAGTACCACTTATTATTCAAAGAGGGTATCAACTGAAAATTTACTGACTGAATAGCGAACAGTGCAGACCATGATCAACCTGCACGGATGTGTAGGCTAATCTTGGTCTGCACTGATCGCTTTGCCGCCAGCAGGCTAAAGGTTAAAGAACCTGATCATAAAAGCAAACACTGTATCAAACATGTTTCATTATTTTAAACAGTCAAACAACGCAGATGGACATCATAAAAGATAAAAGGTAAGGGTAGATTTCCTTTCCTGGATGCACAGAGCACCCCAAACACAGTCATAGAGCCATGCATCGCACAGTAGGCCCAGAATAAAATGAACTGTTCCCTTGAACAGAGACTTTCAGGCCTAATATACTAACCAAAAGCCGGAATTCAGTCTAACTGGAGCCTCTAAATTCAATCTAGATTAAACAGTTATTTTATAAAGCGACTAACGGTCAATTGTTTACAGTATACACGGGACAGATTTCGGCTATTTGTTTTGTTTAGGATTTGAGATGAATAGTTTATAAATCGGTACCGAGTTTCCAAAGACTTTCCTAAATCTTAAATTGAAAACAAAGCTGCATAAACGAGGAATAACACAACAAATCAACCCACAAGGAAGTGTGAAGAATTACATGACAGACGTATTACTATATTGAATATTTTATTTTCAGTATTCTGTATTATTTACATCTACATACCCATTTTACACACATTTTGTTCCGCAGTGAAATTTGTGTCGCACACGCAGTTTGTGTCACATTTTGAGTTTGCCAGATGATCAGTACATTCCGAGGCACTACTGCATGGTGTATCTAAAACTGCATTATATTTAAATGTTATCCAAGAGAAACTAACTCAGGAACTGGAAATGAACTTTGGTCATGTTAATTATTAGAATAACTTTTGTTCTATTTCTGTATATCACATAATATTTAAACTTTTCGAGGCAAAAGTTGAAATATCACATTATCTAACTTATAGACATAGAAATATTTTTGAAGCACATCATAAAGAAGGGCAGCAATTTCACTTGAAAAATGATGTAAGAGCGGCAATTGATATAGAGACATCAGCAGGGCCTCCCCCGTGCTTTATAAAGTTATGAGAGAAAGTGCCAAATTGAATCTGAATTGCTGAAATTTGGCCACATTTTAATAAAATTCTTGTAGTCTCTTTCAAAAATCTGTAGCCAGATTTTTTTTAATTTGTAGTATTTGGCTACATTGGCGAATGGCAGAGGATGCCCTAATCAGGAGTTATCTTACCGATGATGCAGACAATTCCGTACTCCTTGTAACCATTTGCACACGTGCATACATCGTCAACGCATTCAGCATGTTCCACATCATTGCACTCAGCATGTGCTGTGCAAGCATCTCCTAGAGCTGTATGGATACATTAACAGGTTATAAAAGAGAGCAAAGTAAAATCATAATACGAGAGAAATTTCCCTTAAAGCATTAATCACAGCAAACCCAACAAATCATAAATAGTTAATATTGCGCCGTGACATAATTAAGCACGTGACTAAATGCTACCTTTAGAAAATTCTGCCTTTGGGTTCAAGAGCTCAGTAGATGTAAACGTAATTGGAATGTAGTCAATAAAAAAAGAAACCTTTGAACAGGTTTGACAGAAAAATTGTGGAAAGATTATGCCTTCTCCCATGTCATGGTAATAAGACATCAGTCGAACTTTACATCAACTTAGTATCCTTCCGTTTAGTAGTAAAACTGTTACCGGTCCGTACCATTGCTTAATTAAAGCAAAGTTTGTTTGAGAAACAGACCGAATGAGTATATAACGTGGTTGTTACAGGAAGAAGAAAGACATCTTTATAAATATACACCAATAACGTGTGATAGATCGTGATGATTACGTAATTGTATTATATGTCTTTCGTTGAATACAGAGTTGAAGTAAGGTACAGCCGCTTTGTTTTATAAACGTGACGGCGGTAATTCTAAACCATTTTCATTGCAGGGTGTAATTCCTAAATCACTTTTATAGTAAATTTAATGAAATGTTTAGATTTTACATATAGCGACTGACAACTTGTAAAAGACATGTACCTTTAGGTGCTCCTGTTTCTGTACCGTTTCCATTGTCTAAAGTTAAAAAAACAAAAACAACAAAATGTCAGAATTTGGCCCGTAGTAAAAATACATAAGTATGCGGGTTCTTGTCACGAAAAACTAATGACAAATTAGGAAATACGAGTAACTGCTATCATTCAATATTTGTTTTCTAAAGTATAATTTTCATAGTTTAACAGTATTGAAGTTTAGTAGAAAAACAACAGCAAAGCAACCCGCAGTACAATAAGTACATAATAAAGATTCAGCAAAGTGGATAACAGTAAACTCCCAAAACCAGACGCACCTGTTGATGTTGGTACACAGCTGTTTCCTTCGGCCGTGTAGTCATGTGAACACTCACATTGTGACGTGCTGTTGCTACAGATGCTGTTGTTTACAGCTGCACAGTCTGTTGTTGCAGTACAGTTGTCGGCTAAACCTAAAACATGGAAATATATAAATGTAATAAATTCCAGGTAATCTTATACAAAACCCATTCCAATATTGGTACGGTCTGCGGACACAATACCCATTTCAAATTTTAGCTCATAAGTCCGAAACGAAATCGTCTCTAAAAACATTTGGTGGAAGTTGATAAAACCCGGTAGTAATGTTCCCCGAATGATCCTCAGACTTGTTCCACCACTTCCACTACTTCAGTTTGGCCGTGCTTAAAGAACGACAGAGACAAAAATAGAAAGCAAATTCAAATAAAATCTCCGAAACCGCTGGTTAGAAGAAAAAATCAAATAGTCATATAATGTTATTCTCAACAAACTTTGAATCGTTAAAAATATGGCCGCCTGGATGTGAAGGGGGATGTGATGGGTTGTCACTTTTTCTTGTATGTAGTGGAAACTTAGCAGCGATTTCAGCTGCCAAACGAAATCAGGAACACGTCCGCTATCCGGAATGAAATCACCGGGGATAACTGAAATATTTCGCTCGTAGAAACTTGTACTGTGTTTTTCAAAGCAATTTATGGTGTCAGTTTAGTGTTTATGGAAGGGTTTAAATGTTTCGAAGGTGCGATCATGCAGGTAGCGGCTGCAAGTGTATATACTCCGATTTTGAAATGTTCTACAAGTTTGCCGAGTAGCTTCCCATAGCGTTACGCTCGCATAGTTCACCTTTTCAATGTATATGATACTGTGACCGGATTTTTTGTCATCGATTTTTTCATTTGACTAACATATAAAAGGTTGATTGTGTGAAAAAAGGGATTTTTTTATATCAAACAAAAAAATATACACTGGCCCCGTGCCTGTGTTTATAACATACGCATTTCTACATTTCTCTGCATTCAGTTACAAATGAATGTGGAGCGTCAAAACAGTTTCATATTGACGTTTAAATTCATATATATCAGTAACAAGAGTATACCATTTTATAAAATAAGTATAAAGTTTAACTTTTTAAATTTTGTATCAAGTAAATTGTACTCATTCTTCCGAGGATTAATATTACGTCCCTAAAGTTGCGAAATACCTCCCATGCAGACCTTCGTGCATATTTCTCAATACAAATACAAAATTCTATAACCGTCCTTCATATTCTGTATATCCCTTGATATTACTGAGCTAGAATATCAGAAATAAATTTTCAGAGTGGCAAGTGTCGCGATTGATATATTGTTACATTCACCATAAGCTTTGAAACTATCGGTAATAAGGGTTGAAACTACTTTAACAGCAGTAGATTCCTCAATACGTATGCATAATTTACTATGCAGCCATCAAACAGTACACTAACTTCCCAAGTTTACAATTATTTCAGACAATTTATTTGTCGAAAACTCTTCTTTAATTTTGCTGAGTGCATCGATAAAACAATCAGTAGAGAGCATGAAAATATTTACACTAATTGATAATAGAATTTACATCAATACTGACTTTGAAATTGACAGCAAATTCTTTTCAATAGATAGATGATATTTCTACAAAATATGAGAAGTTTCGACCTCTTGTGTCAGGGTATAAACTTTCAATTCTTTCTTATCTATCCCATTTAGTGATATGAAATAGCAACTGTTTCAGAAAGGATCGACAGGTTTTGTTATTTTGTTGTGATAGATGATTCAAATGCTCTGAATGGTTTAACGGTTATTGGAAATTCAATGCCTGTAATATTGTATGTTTTGCCTTTTGTCGGTTCGAGAATAGGAGGCCGGTTATATGTAAATGTATACGTGCATCTAAAAGGACTATAAAGTAATATATACATCTTGCAATTGATAAGAACTCAATTTATTTGCAACCCGCCCGCTTAGCTCAATAGGGAAATATCGCGGGGTCGTGGGTTCGATCTCCGGGCGCAGCGTATGTTTTCCGTGATGATTTGATAAAAGAATAAAAGACATTTTGTCTGAAATCGTTCGCCCCCGCCTTTGATTCATACATGTGGAGAAGTTGGCAGTTATTTTCGAAGAACAGGTTTGTACTGGTATAGAACCCAGGAACACTGCTTAGGTTAATTCCCACCGTTATATAACTGAAATACTGTTGAAAAACGGCGTTAAACCCAAAACAAACAAACAAACAGACAAAACAACTTACCTGCGAAAACTATTTCCACGTTGACAAGAAGGCAAAACAATGTAACATACACACACTTCATATTTGCCGTTGACGTTTCACTTAAAACAAATATTGATAAACAATAAAGTTAGGAACCGAATCACTTTAGTTAATCAGAACTTGAACGTGATAGTGTGCTTGTGTTTATTTTCTAAATTGCGTTTTAATTGCAGAACAAATTGAATATGAAAATTAATTATGTATTGCTTAAGTGTGTATGGATAGAAAGAAAGGAAATATCATTCTTTTTAATTTTTTTTTATTTTTATTGAAATCACTACCTGATTAATCCCATATATGTCCATAAAATCACTTAAATTCGTTCTAAGGTATTTTTATAGAATCTCCAGCTAGTTCTTCCTCTCCTTATACAAATTTAATGAGTACTGGCTATTACACGTGTTCGTTATACAAAACGAGATTTGTATGAGGGTTGTGACAACAGTTATGGAAATATTCACATTTATTACAAAACCTATAAAACTTTGACACATGAAAAAATGAAACTTCTGCTTTTTAATCATTTTTTATTATATATTAAATGCTTATAAAATAGCACCGCACAAACTGCGCACAGCTTTAATATGTTGAGAGATTCAACATTTTTGTGGTACTTCTTTCAGCGTGCGTCTGTGTGAAGCTATTTGAGTTGTGACCACTCTTAACGTTATCACGTCATTTTTTTTTTGTTAAATGCTTTTCATTCAATCTAATAATGGGCTATCTCACCACCTAAATTATTGAAAGGCACTGTTTGTCTGCAAATGATCATGGTTCTGTGGTTCGAAAATTGATCCGAAAACACATTGAAATACAGGAAATATGCGTAAAAATGAACGAAAGCTAATAATATAATTATTATATTACATTATATTTCTCGGTCTTTCGTCAAAAAATAGATGTTCACTTTCATTGTATTTTAATACTAGTATCAAGAAATGGTTTAGGAACTATTGTCAAAATCAGTCAGCCTGTTATTGCTTAGGACAGTAGACCAGTTTGTTATTGCTTAGGACAGTAGATCAGGGTGTTATTGCTTAGGACAGTAGACCAGTTTGTTATTGCTTAGGACAGTAGACCAGTTTGTTATGGTTATAACACACTAAATAGCTGTTCTTCTTTATTCTATATAAAATTGACCTATTTCCAATGACAGCAGCACACATCAGGACCCATTTTAAATGTCTGTAACTTACATTTTCTTGAAGAATATTATCAGTGCTAAATAAAAATCAAAAGAAAATTGGGGGTTATGTTTAATGCAAGAAATATATTTTCAGTCAAACACACAAATTGCAAAATCAGCTAGAAAATGAGACCCAAAATTATAGTGGTGGTGTATGATCTAAGTGTTCATGAAAAATTCTGTCATGTTGTTATTTCATAATGAAAATGCTACCTACATGTCAAGCATAGATCTGTCATGTGATTTTAGCAAATAAATTGCAAAGAAAATAAGGAAAATAGCTCTACAGAGCAAAAAAAACTGAGGACTATTTGTATCCGCCATTATGCGACTACAATTTTTTTTTTCGCGCCATTTTTCTATTTAGTGTCTGTATGCCTTATTGCTTAGGACAAAAGACCTTATGGACAACAGATCAGAATGTTATTGCTTAGGACAGTAGACCAGTTGGACAATAGATCAGTTTGTTATTGCTTAGATCAGTCTGTCATTGCTTAGGACAGTAGACCAGTTGGACAATAGATCAGTTTGTTATCGCTTAGATCAGTTTGTCATTGCTTAGGACAGTAAACCAGTAATGACAGTCAGTGCCAGTTTGTAATTGCTTAGGACAGTAGACCAGTAATGACAGTCAGTGACTACTGTGCAATCACGTGATCTTGTATGGGGTTTCGGCATTATTCGGACGAAAATTTAACTAATACGAATAGCTAGATTGTCATACTGGGTCCTCTGCCTTAAGTGCTTGCTGAGTAAGATTTTGTAATTCGTTTCTATTTAATCATTTTGTTTTCCCTTTACTTTTGTATCGGCCAATAAAAGTAACATATTGTTGGAGAGAAGAGTCATAGTTAACTACAAAGAATTTTTAGTTCGCAACGGAACAAAATATTGTTTTGTTTGTCTTGTCAACGTTTCTTTTCCACTTCACAATAAATTATTCATGAAATAACCTTTTTGAAAACCATATACGGTAAAATATATTAAGAACGAAACATTAGTAAGTCGTGACATCAAACACTCAAAAGTTAAGAATCCATAAGAATATTGGATTTCAACACATGTGTCCTAAGCCTCTCATCTTCAAAGCAAAAATAATTAGCGGAATTAAGGCGGCGAATGGAAGACTTAAAAGAAAACTTAAAGGATTTGGAGTAAACACTGAGTGTTAGGTAGATTTCATGACAATATAGAGACAAAACTGCTAAAGCTCTTTAATGAAAGTATTTTAAATGTTTGAAATATGTCTATAACAGGAAACACGCTCTACTAGGATAAATTAATGCAGAAAAGTTCCATATATCAGACATAACTTTTCTATTTTTTCTCATTTTTTTATAACATTAACACATTTTCCCATAGTATTTAAGAATGGTAGAATTTTACAGAACACAAAAATAAAGGATTTCAAAATAAAAATTCTGAAAGTCGAAACACATGATATATATTTATTCAATTTATCTCTTGTATTGTGCATTAAAGATTTAACGCCCCTATCTCGATATCTTGGAAATATCTTTTGTACATAAAAATTCTCACACGTTTAAAAGAATATGCTTTAATAACATTCCAACAAAATCGATTAACATTATGATATTATTTTATTCATCTAACGGTCTAAACCTCATTCTAAAAAGTCACAAAAATATACATAAATATCTAGAAATTACAAAGGAGTGAAATTCATTTCTAGACAGATCGATCATGACAGAAAAAAAACTGAATTTTTTTATCTTGCCATTTGGTCAGATGTTGTTTTTGAATTGTCGCTTTGTATTGGTTGAAAAAAGTGTAGGGAAACCCGTAAGAGTTAATGAGACGTAAGCTGAAAGGGTAAAATGGTTATGTTTTCAATCATAAAATTTGTGTCAAAATCAAGCAATACAATGTTTTCTGTGAATTTTTAAATAGTTTACAAGTAAAGTGTCTGGCTTAATGCTTTTTAATGACTTTTCAATTCTCTCTTTAGAATAGTAGGTGTCAGTGGGCATTTTGCCTTTAGATGGTATTTTATCTAAGGGGGTAGGTTTACATGAAGAAAAATTGTAAGAAAATGGATTGGATAAGCCTATATACAATTGCTATTTTTATGTTTCTGAAATGCTGTCTTACTGAAAGAATTAGATTTGGAAGTCTATGGAAAAGAAACAATAGCAGTGCCTGACCATATATTTGGTTTGATTTTAACCATATAGCAATGAAGTTTGATATCTTCAACTCTTTATCCAATAAATAATATATGTTCATTAAATAAAAGCTGTTTATATACTTGATGATGGAACATTTAAATATTGATGAAATATTGTACGTAGTTTGACTGTATTGATTTGTCCTAGCAGTAAAACATATCTTCTTTCTCATCATTGGTTTTTCAGAGCTATTTTAGTATCTTTGAGCATGAACGTCGATATCATTTGAAGGGAAAAATGCATCTAAATAATAAATAAACCTTTCCTGCATCTTGTTAAAGTAAAACTAAATTCAACACCACTACCTGCCCCGAAGTATGAGTATAGTATAGGTCAATTAAGGTCTTCAAGTAAGTGCGTGATGCAGGGAGAGGACAGGAAGAAATAATCATGTGACGGCTGTACTGCACTCGCAAGTTAATATTGCGGTAAAAGATCTTTTAACTGTATCGCATTTCACTCATTTCAACTGAATACCAGCAGAACGGAAAATGAATTACTGTTTTTAAACTAGTTTTAAATGGCAGCAAACACGTGTATTATAAGTAAGTAAGTAAATTGTTTATTAACATGACTTGTGCATTGTAATATAAGTAATACAATATGACATACAGTAAATAAGGCACACGGCCTGTTGGGCCTATAAGTCACCCATGTTGATATATCATGTAATTATATAATCAACAGAACAATCAAATTTTTTTGTCATGAATATAGTTTTTAGTTTCATCTCATGGTATGAAAAATGCATTTTCATGAATATTCAAGTTTTTTGTTATGAATATGGTTTTTAGTTTTATCTAATAGTACGAAGAAAGAAAACTTGAATTTTGTTTCATACGCACTATTTCGATGAAATACTACACAATATTTGAAATAAGTAACTATTATTCTTCTTGGTTGCATTCTTTGCTTCCAAAGGATCTTTTTACAGATTTAATTAACTATCCCAACAACAATCTTTAAGTGCCGTGTGGCGACTGTAAAAAGTCTCCCCGTACTTGGATTCAATGTTGTTATATTTTCTTGTCCTATAGGATCATGGAGTCCATTCAATATAAGGTAATAGAGTTTCGCTTAAGCCGGTGCTAGGGGGCGTGTTGCACATTTCATTACCTCTCATGAACAGACTCAATCAAACCGAGCCTGCTATTATTCTTCTTGGTTGCATTGTTTGCTTCCAAGGGATCTTTTTACAGATTTTATTGTACAGGTAACGAGGGACTGCCTTCGCCACGTCACTTTGTCACTCGTTGACTTGGTTGGAAACTTTCTTGGGTTGTAGAAAAAATTATCATAGAAAGTCACCAGTCGGCTTACGGAATCTCGTTGGTTCTACCAATGTATCAACCCTTGCCTAAAGGAGTACCTTTGATCTTGAGTTAAGAAAATGGTCATAAGACCTTTATGTTGGAACTGTATTACATATAACCCAACAAAAATATAAAATAAATGTACCGTTGATAATTGTTTTAAATATCAACCACACACTGTTTAGATGAAATGCGAGGTACAAAATGTAGCATTCCAATGCGATATCAGTGTACCGAATATTGGGTTATGTTTTTCTGTTGCAATATATCCGTCGATGGTTTGGTTGGCAGAGTGATTAAGAAGGAAGTAATTGGAAGAATGTATTTTAAACGCAATAGTGAAAGGAAAAACATTGTGTTTATCTGATAAGATACTCAAGAGACGCCTGCTTTACATTTCAGTGTCGTTATGTTTTTAAAATCAAACAGAGTCTGTTTCTTTTGAAAGTAAATGATAAATAGCTAATAAAAACCGATTTAAACTTCAAGTAGGATTTTTGTTACGACGTGTCAATTTCACGAAAAGTAGATTTTACGTAGGTTATATTTGGTTATGCACTATGCTTCCAGGTAGTCTTTTCTCACCTTTAAATGTTTGATGAATTTGAAGTGCACCTTAAATTAATGAAAGAAATCGTAAAAGGTATACTGTTGATTACATATGCTAAGCAGTGAAAAGTGTTGCATTTAAAGAAACAGCTGAGAAACATGATATGTTTGTGTTAAAAAAGTAAAAAGATAAAAATGTATTTCTCAAAACAGTTTTAAAATGTATTTTTCAATGCCGACATCCGGCTAAAATAAGATATACCTAGAATATAAATAAATCACAAATACTTATATATGAACACAAACAAAACATCATATCTGTCTGCTTTTCAGAGGTGTTTATTTCAAAGTAACATACATGATACGTAAGTGATATGACATATGGAACGTTTACAACTTAAGGATACAAAAAGAACCTTTGTTATGATACGAATGTTTTATGTGTTGACATTATTCATCGTCATTTTATAGAATACATATAGGGTATTCCTTTGGAGCTTACTAGTGTTCCTATCTAATTAAAACAGTGTTCGAAAGCAACTGCATGGTGTGCTGGCTGAGAAAATATTCAAGATATTATATATCATATTCACATCATTTTTATGGCAATATTTTTGGATTAAGACCACTATTATTTGACCACAGTGGGATAAAATAATAGATACACCACGGTGGAATTCATAGTAAACGGCCCTTAATATAAAGCTTTATTAATAAGGCAGTTTACCTTTGGCACCCCATTATAAACACAAGCCTTCTTAAGACATGCAGCAATAATGTCCTTATGCTGCAAAGCTCATGAATTGACGTTGCAGCAATCAAAATCACTTAAAGAGGAAGAAGTTTTTGTTATCTGAACACAGGGCGTGTTACATAGAGGTAGTCATATAACGAAAGAAAAACTGATCTTTCTAATAAAGCAGATTATTTCCTGATCTTTAAAAATTCCTACTTAGATCTATAAATTAAAAAGGTACATTGCTGCTGAGGCAACATCTTGTTTAAGTTTTCTCTGTATTTTACCAAGTATAACAGACAACGTCGCCAGTAGAAGCAAACTGATTTTAAACACCACTGTAATGTATCCATTCTCAATCACGTACTATCTTAAGTTTCTTTTAACTATTGATTAAAATGTTTTAAAAGTTCCACTATTAGGCATTTAGATGATACTCTAACAAATTAACTTTAATGTCATCAAAATATCAGGTTTTAATTGAGGTTACACGCCATATATAACAAAACCAACAAATGTAAATATCCTTCATTCAGCTGAGATATTAACTAAAGGTTCAGTGAAATAAATTAATATGTAGATCAACCAGGAAACTCGCAAATTTATGTTTCACACAGACGGATTAAATAGTCGGCGATGAGGGGCGCACCCGCTGCGCCCCATTACAACTAAAACCTGGCAAGCATAATTTATTTACACGTTTTTCTTACTATGCAATTATAAGGTAGAGGCATATCATTAATAATTTTTATTTATACGATGGCCTGCGATATTCAAATCTATACTGGATTTTTTCTGCAGGTTTTGATAGGTTTAGCTCCTTCCATATAAACATTTAGCCGAAATGTAATCATTTCGCAGCGACGATATTCCTATGAAATTGAAAGCTTAAAATCATACCTTTTTCTCATTTCGCTCGCAAATCATAATTACATAACAAACATCTTATATTATAATGCAGACAACAAACAAAAACCTTTTTATTCAAGTAAAATAATCATTACCCTGGAGACGGATATTTCTATTCAAATAAAAAATAAACCATGACATTTTCAGCTCTCCTCGATCACTCGTCTAAGTATTATTTATTTAATTAATCAAATTAGTATTATTGATACCACATAGAAGGAACAGAACAATTTTAGCACGTTTAACGTCTCCTTATATATCAAACAAAAATGAATTTTTAAGGAGTAACGACCGGTCACGCCTCCGAGTTCAAAATCCTGAATCTACCTCTATTTGGTAGTGTCCTTGAATCAAGTGTCCCAAATTGAGGACTATTTTTTTCTTCTAAAAAGTATTCAAGTGGCTCATTCTGGTCTACATATTTTTAACAATTAATTTTTAAGAGTATTTCAAAGTTTAGGAATGGTGACATGTAAGATGTTAATAATGTGTATTAAATAGACTTAAAACAAATATAAATAAATAATTTGAAAAATGAGCCGTGCCATGGGAAAACCAACATAGTGGGTTTGCGACCAGCATGGATCCAGACCAGCCTGCGCATCCGCGCAGTCTGGTCAGGATCCATGCTGTTCGCTTTTAAAGCCTACTGCAGTTAGAGAAACCGTTAGCGACTAGCATGGATCCTGACCAGACTGCGCGGATGCGCAGGCTGGTCTGGATCAATGCTGGTCGCAAACCCACTATGTTGGTTTTCTCATGGCACGGCTCAAATGTCTTTGGATTTCAATTCAGTTGTGATCTTTACGTAACGAGGTCGCAATATATTTTGCCCTAAAAAAAGGGTTTTAAAAAAAGGTTTTAAAAGGGGTTTAAAGATTTTGGTTAATGATGTTTTTGTTAAAAACAGTACATTGTTATTTAACATATTTATGTTAATGAGTGTTTTTTCTCTTAAATTTTCATGGAGGTATTTTTTCAAAGAGGATATAATTAGTGTTTTGGGAAAATTTTATTAAAGGGTTTGAAAAAATTTTAGTTCAGTTTTAAAATTTCCCCTTATGGCTCTAATATGAAAGTAAAAGAGTTTTATAGGGAAATCAAAAGTTTAATAGCTTTTAAAAAAAAAAAAAAATTTCAAAAAAAAAAACAATTAATGCGCTTTTTAAATGGATTTAAAAATATTTTTGGGTTATTTTGTTTCTTTAAATGCATCTCTAATGAATAAAATTTTGAAAATGAAATTTGCCATAAAGTAATTTTAAGGGTTTGATCTTTAAAGTTTTTTACCCTTTTAAAGTGCGTGGGTGCATTTAAAACACGTCATTTTAAAAAGTGTATGTAAACATTTTTTTTAAACCGGTAATTTTTATATATTTGTCCTTTATACGTTTCCAGAGTGTATTCGAAAAATTTGAGGGGTTGTGTGTGAAACTTTTTTAAAACCCCTCATTTTGAAACACGTTTTTGTTTTCGAACGAGGGATGGATTAATCAGTAGAAAGGTACTGCTAATATTCGGTTGCAATTCTTTATTTTGGAATATTTTTGTAAGGTATTGTCACGGGGGGTAGAAAAGCGCTTCATTTTATTTTTTAATTTGGGAAAAACATTAAAATTATGTCTAGTATAAAAAATGGGAAAATTTTTAAATAAAAAATTTTAAAAAGAGAATTTTTCAGTTAGTTTTCTTTTTTTACAGAATACAAGCCGAGTAAACTTGAACAAATTAACAACCGTGATGCTTTGGGAATGAAAATGGCAATAATCTGGCCCCCTGTTTTTTAAAATTAGGATACCCCGGACGATTCCAAAGTTTTTTTTTATTTTTTAGCTTATTATTTCCTGTCTTTAGTATGTGTTAGGGTTTTTTTTGGTATAAAACCCAAAACACATGTTACTTTAAAAAATTCGGAAAAACCCGCAGTACAAAGCTTTCAAGGTTCAGTGAGTCATACACGTTTTCTTGGAAATACTTTCCCGAACGCAAAAAAACGCCAATGAAAAAGGGTAAAGGTTTGTACTTTGGATTTATGGTAAAATACTACGGGTCCCTGTCCGGCGACGACAAAAGTAGTGATTTTCAGAAAGAATATGATTCAAATAGTGAGCGGTTTTTACAAAACATCGTGTGAAAATTGTTTTTAAACTGTCGAGGTTTTAGAAATTTTGTCAACAAGGTAAGAAATTTGATATAGAAATTCTGGGAGGGCTTTTAATTGGCTTAAAACAAAATTTGCTAAACTTAAAAATGTGCCGTTTGCAAGCCCAGGAATCTCAAAGTTTTTTAAAAGTTCGAGAAGACAGTTCAAATCTTGATAAAGGGCTATTTTGCGGTCATTCCCGACGTTTAAATGTAGTAGAACGTAAAATAAAAGGACCAGATATTGTTTTTTTTTTATGTCTGGAACCTTTGTTGACGCTTTTTATTGGCGTTCTTGTCTTCCCCGTCCCATTTCCCGGGTTTTGTTAAGCGAGAAATAAAAAGAGATAAATGAGAAAGTATTGTCAATTTATTTAACACTGGTTGCAAATGCAGATAATGTTGAAAGCCGATTTCGAAATATAGCCCCTTTCCATCATGATCAAGT
Organism: Mercenaria mercenaria; assembly: GCF_021730395.1. Lineage (NCBI taxonomy): Eukaryota > Metazoa > Mollusca > Bivalvia > Venerida > Veneridae > Mercenaria > Mercenaria mercenaria. The sequence goes on along the minus strand of NC_069377.1, from coordinate 3,198,908 downwards.
CTGAGACTGAAAAAGGTTCGTTTTCCTTAAAACGGACAATGTACTTGTTTTGTACAAAATAGTTTAAAAAATTATATGATTCAAATATAGCATATATATTGTTTTAATTTTTTTTGAAACCATTAATCGACTTTGTAAAAAACGGAATTTTTATACTGGTTCTAGACCAAAATTTGCGAAACAGATCGCATTTGAAATAGGAAATCCCAAATTGGAAATCCATAAGCAATTCCTCCCAAAAATTTGTTCAGAATGGAAGCAATTCTTTTTTTTTAGATGATGTTTATTTAATGTCGGAAATAAAACAGAGATATTTAAGAAATAGAAAATTCCCCAAAAACGACATTTAGTAAAACAACGTAATAGAAAAAATGGTAAATACTTTTTTTTGACCCCGCCTCGCACTGGATCGTACCATTCAAGAAGAGAAACCGAGAAGTTTGTTCTACTGATGTGTAGGTTATTTTTGTGGTTAGAATGTTTGTTTTAAATTAAAACTTTTGCTTGTTTTAAATGAAAATTACATTAATTTGCAATGGTCAGAAGTGCTTGAAAAAGACTTTGTCGACTGTTAAATTAGTGTTGTGTGATAGATTGAAACAAGAACAAATATGTAAACATATTTATTTTTCAGTGGAGTCTTGTTGTGTGATGCCTATCTTACCCTAAAACAACTTCATTTTTGTGGCGTAATGTTTTTTGGTTTGTTTTGGCCCCATGCCGAAATGTTTGGAAGGAAAAACCCAAAAGCTGTTACCCTTTTTTCCAAATTTTCGTGGGGGGGGCTATTTTTTATGCCGTGGTATACGGGTTTTGATTTTAAGATTTTTCCAGGGGTAAGATGAAAGGGAATTTAGCAATACTTTAAAATACCTCGGTCAAGAAGGGGAGTATTGTAGTTTAGTTGTAACTATCTATCGCACCGGTCTTTGGATCCCTATTTCACCTTTATGTCATATTCACTCAAAGTTAATTAATGGCAAATATATTTTCTTTAGAAAATAATACGTTTCATATTTATTAAAACAAGACTTTAAAGTATCCATTGTGTTTAATGCAGTCCAATTAACGTGTTCATAGGTATAACTTCTTATCATTGAAGGGACTTCAAACCTCCTTCTATACATTAGCAATGGAAATTTTACCGAACCACAGAAGTTACGCTGGAGCGATCTTGGAATGTTTTTGGGGAACCGGCGTGATGCTCATACCTCTGTTAGCCTATCTCATTCGAGACTGGCGTTACCTTCAGTTAGCAATTTCTCTACCTAGTGTACTTTCAGTATGGTACATCTGGTAAGTAACTTTTCATTCATTAAATGTTATCAAACCAACCATGTCTTGGTTTTAATGTTATATCTTGCCCTCAACCAGTGTAATATAGAAATGCACTCAGGACATTACGGTCTCCACAATTTTACCAATGTATTTGGTGTCGGCCCGGTATAATTTCTCCTTCTTTGCTGTATAGTAAAACAAGCACATTTGGACATGGATTGTGAATTTCACAACAAAATTGCAGCATTGACAGCTCTGTATTTCTGAAGAGTAATACTATCCCAGTCAATATATCACAGAAAACCACCATCAACGATGAACTTTTTTGCTACACATCAAAGTATCTAGTCCATGTTTAAATTTCCCACTGACATCTGTCATGGCCACCAGTCTGGTGTAGTTTTTTAATCCTTCTGCACAGAAATGTAATCCTGAAAAACACACATAAAACAACTGTTAAGACATCAGAAATGACAAAAAATGTACACAGTATCAAAAAATACATTTGGAATATAACATGTCAAAGTAGGGATAGCTTTTAAATTGGGAACTTCAAAATTTCAAAGAACTACTTTCTAGGATACAACGACCCGGAAGTACTTCTATACCGGGGTGACACCTAAATCTTATCAAATTTTTTAAATTTAGCCAAATTTTTTCCCATAAAATCTTGAAACTTAGGGTTTTGCGAGAAAGTTACACAAGACATTGTCATCGCAAAGAAAATTTTGTCCCGCAGAAACATTTCAAACATTAGACCTACTTTGCGGAGAAATTGGCTCGGAAACCGGAATTTGAAGAAAAGGGCACATTAAAAATTTGCCTTCCTTCTGAAAATTTCAATCAGATTTCATGAAATCAACTGTGATATCACTAGTTAATGCTTATATATGTTTTATGAAACTTTAAGCTTATTTATTTTGAAAAATGATGTATAAAAATGAGTATTTACTTTAAAATATGCAATTTTTAGTAAAAAATACATAATTTACCCACTACAATTGCAGAAAAATGAAACTTTTAATGATTGAAAGACCAAACCCACAAGCAAGACCAATATGTGATTTATTTATGACAATTACTGGAAGTAAAACAGATCAATACATCACAGCCTATCTTAAAATGAATTATTTCTTCGGCTAAGCCGAACAATGCCTGAAACGCCAAATGCAAAGCCGATCCGCGCCATCTTGGAAGCAGGCAAGTGCGGAAGGTCAAGAACTCCAACTGGAGCCAGACACAGCTCAGAGTACCCCTGAAACTGTCAAGCAGGTACTAGACTTTTAGGCTACAGTTCTGACAAAAGACATTAGGACCTGAGGGCAATTCCCCGGTGGAACATGTAAATCACTTACCGAAAACTAGCCGTCATTCTGCGGTGTTTACACTGGAATCACAGCTTCTGCCCGCTCGACTTAATAGGTTGGTCTGGTTTATGGGTAGCTGCTGACTGGTTGTACATTCTAAATTTCCTTCTGACATATGGAATTCATCGCCTGCAAATGACAAAAGAAAGATTGTGAACCGGTGTCAGCCTTTCTTGAGAAACAGCTGAGTGTGTGTGTGTATAGTTCTAAGTGTGATCAGGAACACCTATATAAAAGTGACATAATATTCACAGATTGGTACCACCTATCATTTCTTTTCATTCTGATATCAACTGGTTCAGGAACTTTACAGAAGTCTGTCATTAAAACACTGCAACTGAATAATTTTCTACATATATGTTAGCTGAAACAGTGAAAAGAATATTAAAATAACTATTACCAGACAGCCTCTTTCAGCACAGACAACAAAGTATCTGAAATGCACATTTCAAAGAATTGAAACACTTTAAATGCTATGAAAAAACAACATACAGAAAACATGAACAAAAGTCCCAACAGGAAAAGTCCTATCTAAAGAATGAAGTAGAATGAATCCAGCAAAACTGAAATACAAATACCGTCAAGTTGTGTTTCCAGTCGGTACCAGGACAAATACATATTAAGGAAACTGCACGAGGCCGACCCAGGAAATCAGCCCCGTTAAATATTTTCTTAGTAACACAGACATGCGTTGTAAACCTGAAAAGCAAATCAGAATAGAAGCATCCCATTCATAGCAGAATGTATCTGACGACGGCCTGATGCGGGCTGAAGCTGAAAGCTCGGAATATGTTCTAAACTGAAAAACAATGAATAAATAAAATAATACAAACACAACAACAACAACAACTATTTTATCACAACGAAGCAACCTCCATGTAATATCCTGTGTAATACAACCATGTCCTGTCAGTGTAAGAAAACTTGTTATACATTAATAATGCCGACAAATGCACTCGGCACACCGGTAAGCAATGTCCTTCAATGCCAAAATGCCGGTAGCACATCGGATTTGACTGAAATGAGAAAAATAATTATTTCGTGTAATTTAGTTATGCGTCTCATACGCAAGGGAATGAACATTCACGCAATTTCTTTATATCATATATCAGAACGCCTGCTGACTGGCTTTAAACATCAGTGTAATAACACCGTGACCGGTTCGAGATCCAGGCCCGACAAGCAATCAGCTCTCTCCGACTCCTGTTACGAAACCGACTATAGCCTCATTTATAACCCATCCGGTCCAAAATGTACAGCTTCCACACATACGACACTGTTCATCCACGGTCTACTGCGGCACTATGTAACATGTTCACATATATATACTTATAAATTCTTCGGAAAAGAGACGCTATGCGAAATAGAAATTTTTTTAAAAAAATTTAAGAAATTTAAATTTATATTTTTTTCTTAAAATTAAAGTGAAAAACTATGTGTCTTCTTTTTATATAGCCTTTTTAAGCTTCCTGCTTGTTCAGTGGGCTTTGCACTATAGTAGAAGACTGACAAATCAAGAGGAGACACTATTACTCAAATTTCAAAGAAAATTCAACTACTGAATTTTTAAAATTTGAATAAAATTAAAATTTCACAAACCTTGGAAATATCCTTTGAGCCACTGATTTGTATTGTTATCAGCTACTAGTGTGTGAGTTTCATGACTGTAAACCCTATGGTTGCTGAGATATTCCACTTTCTGAATTTGCCATATAGGTGTCGGCCCGTTTTAATTTCTCCTTCTTTGCTGTATAGTAAAACAAGCACATTTGGACAGGATTGTGAATTTCACAACAAAATTGCAGCATTGACAGCTCTGTATTTCTGAAGAGTTTAAAACTATCCCAGTCAATATATCACAGAAAAACACCACCATCAACGATGAACTTTTTTGCTACACATCAAAGTATCTATCCATGTTTAAATTTCCCACTGACATCTGTCATGGCCACCAGTCTGGTGTAGTTTTTTAATCCTTCTGCACAGAAATGTAATCCTGAAAAACACACATAAAACAACTGTTAAAGACATCAGAAATGACAAAAAATGTACACAGTATCAATAAATACATTTGGAATATAACATGTCAAAGTAGGGATAGCGTTAAATTGGGAACTTCAAAATTTCAAAGAACTACTTTCTAGGATACAACGACCCGGAAGTACTTCTATACCGGGGTGACACCATTTGTATCACAGGTGAAACACGTTGAGACTTACGAGAAATGACGTGTGAATACAAAAAAAAATATCTTATCATTTTGAACAGCAAGACATCTTTTTGAAAATTTACTGTAGCGGGAGAAAAATATTACACAGAAAAAAAAGCTAGGTCAATGATCAAAAAGGTTATTGCAACTTTACCAGACGCAGAAGGCCGTGGCGGCTGCCTTGTCCTTAATACTAATAATGATTGCCTCAAGATATACATTTTTTTTTCTATTTGAAGCCATCTTCCCAACCGAGTCTGTCACTGCTAAGTAAGCTTAAATGCGTATTACATGCCAGGGGTGACCAATTTTAAAATTAGTCGAGGGAGGTCCAGGGGGCTTGAGGGAAATCCCTACTCCGCACTTAAAGTCAATGTTCATTACAAACCCCTCTCCATTTTTATTGCGTTATTTTACATGTAGTACGAATTTAATCTTAGACAAGTGATCTTTAACTATAATCGTTCTTTTACTTAAATGCATGGGCGTACCTGGGCATACGCATATACGCCTGTGCGTACAATTCAAATTCGGCACCGTGAAAATGAAAAGGCCTAAATGCAATAAATGCAATAAATGCAATAAAATGTAAGCCTAAGGAGGTTAGGTGGCTATTTAAAGTTCTTTATTTGAAAAATATCATCTTAATGACTTAATGGGATTATCAAACTCGTTTTTTTTTAAATATTAGATTGATTTGTGTTAATTGATAATCGCGAATATAGAAAAAACGTAAAATGTAAGTGTAAATTTCATGGAATGATGGAGCACAGCAAACACAGCCAGAGACACAGACCGCCAAATACGCCTGTCACAAATAGAAACACTCTCGAACACACGCATGCACGAATACATAAACTGACAGCGAGGACAAAACGAACGGATATTTGTATATTGGTAATCCCTTGGTTAAAGTTTCCTATAGAATAAATTACGCATAAAAATGTCTCACAAGAACCAAAATGCCCAGGTGGCAAAAGAAACATTGGAACAATACAAATGAAACAAGTGTATTAATGCCATGGAAAATATGCAGGTAAACCCTGAAATGTCTAGAAAGTTTAATTAAGATGATCAATAAAAGTAAATTTGCAATATCTTACAAGTTCGTGTTTGTGTCTTAAAAGAACTATCCAGCTTTTAACAGTGTTAAATGTTGGGAGGAAGAACCCGGGTGCCTCCTTTGGACATAACTTTAGCCATGAACTGGTACTTGGGTTAAACCATGAATTGTTCACAAAGCCAGCGTGATCGTATTGAAAAATAGACATCTCGCTCTGGGTTTCGAACTTACGAAGATACAAGCGGATACAAGCTACAGGCGCGCTATGGATTCGAATTTTACATTTGAAAATATGAACAATTACTATGTTTACGTTTAGTTTACGTAAACTTGCAATAAACAGTACTATGCAACATATTTAAAATAAGACAAAATGCATGTTTAGCTAAACAAAGTATGAATATTTGTAAACTAGTACGAAAAGTCTAGCCAGTGATTTATATTTAATATACATGTATACTAGTTGGATGTTTTAGATTTAGAGCATCACTTCACGGTCATTTTTTAGCAAAGAGATTCTATTGTACATATCATGCAAAGAAGCCACCCAGCTGGCTTACGGAAGGTCGGTAGTTCTACCTAGGTGGCCGCCCGTGATGTAATAATGCACGGAGGGGCACCTTGGGTCTTCCTTTACTATCAAAGCTAGAAAGTTCCCATATGACCTAAATTTGTGTCGGTGCGTCATTATACACAACAAATCTTTTCTACGGCAACGACCGAGCGCTCGTTTCTACAAACATACAAACATAATACTATGTACTAATAAACTTTGATAATGTGGCAGTTGACCCAAATCCAATCGACACAGAATATTTTCCAGTACAGGTAAATCCAATATTTGCTTTACAATAGATCTATGACGGATTATCTTTGAACATCCCTGGACTTACTGGACTCAACTGCCACATCATTAAAGTTTATTAGTATGTCCATTAAACCTCGATGTACTCAATTTGTGCATATCGGAAAATTTGTTAGCACAAAAACAGGACACCCGTCTTACTCTGCTGTTCAAATTTCAAATGGCATGTGTTTTATTGGTAAACCAAGAGAGCAGCAGCAGAACAAAAATTATCAACCAATGTTGAGAAATAAAAAAGTTACTCTAAATATTATACTCTTGATGTGATATTTGAGATTGTTTTCATGGTTTCAATCTATATCCAAATCTAGATACCGATATACCATTTAGCAATTTACGCAGTTGGAATTTGCGTTTGTAAATATTAGAAGTTGTTTACAGCAACTAGAGATAAGTATTGAAATAAGTTACGTTTCGCGTGAGAAAACTTGAAATATTTGCAGTGTGTGGGTAGATACATTTATCAAAAGCCTGTTAAAATGCTGATGCAGAAGTTATGCATTAAATTACACATTGACCTAGATTTCAAAAACGATAACAACAAAAATCTTGTACATCCTTAATGTGTGCGTTAACGTTCCATTCATTGCCTAATACGTATGCGATATTTACATTGTAGAGGGTATTAAATAATAAATAATGATAATAACAGCTTTGCGCACGGTTCGAATATGGGATTTGTTCACACGTGTAGCAGTTAGTATTAGGTAAGAGTTAAGATGCAGTTACACTGACAGACACATTGTTAGGTCCATTTTGGCGATAAACAATATGCCTGCATGGGTCTTGGCAGTTGCACAATAAAGCATATCATATAATGACCCAGTTTTTCAGGTCGCAAATATTTTGAAACATAACTATATATCTACTGTTACTGTTGATTTAAAGTTGTTTTGTCCTGAGTGTATGGTACGAGCAATTCACGGAACTCTGACTTTTCAACATATTAAGTCTGGCATAATTCATTTAGTTAGGAAAAATCTGCGAAATAGATATTAAACATTTTAAAATCTTAGATCTTAGATAAGATTATTGATGAATACTAGTACGGGCCAAGTATCGTGCCATAGCGATCGAGCTAGTGAAGCACACACTTTCCATGGTAAATTTACATAGGACCCTATACGAACAGTGGTGTATCCTGGGCTGCTCCAGTTGCAATTTTAGATCCCTGCCAGTGAGCATGCACGGTGTGATAAACTATGAATTTAAATGATTATCTTTGTAATAATTATGTAGTACAAATGTGACAAACAAAATATATTAACGCTGGAATATAGCAAGAGAACGCATCTCTTGCGGACCATTTTTCAACATTTTCAAGGGAAGGCCCCAAAAGCCCAATCCGCCGGGAGATGGAGACCCCTTCCCTCACATACTCCACATCCGCAGCATTTCTGCTTGGTTTGTAGCTGTTGCTGCTCAAATCTTGCGTACAGTTCAAAATCATCCAGGTACGCCCCTGAAATGTTTATGGTGAAATTTCCAGTTTCATACCGGAATCGTTAAGATGGCTTCTAATAAGAAAAACAGCTAGGTCAATGATCAAAAAGGTTATTGCAACTTTACCAGACGCAGAAGGTCGTGGCGGCTGCCTTGTCCTTAATACTAATAATGATTGCCTCAAGATATGCATTTTTTTCTATTTGAAGCCATCTTCCAAATCGAGTCTGTCACTGCTTAAGTAAGCTTAAATGCGTATTACAAGCCAGGGGTAACCGATTTTAAAATTAGTCGAGGGAGGTCCAGGGAGCTTGAGGGAAATCTCTACTCCGCACTTAAAGTCAATGTTCATTACAAACCCCTCTCCATTTTTATTGCGTTATTTTACATGTAGTACGAATTTAATCTTAGACAAGTGATCTTTAAGTATAAGCGTTCTTTTACTTAAATGTTTATGGTGAAATTTCCAGTTTCATGCCGGAATCGTTAAGATGGCTTCTAATAAAGAATAAAACTGAAGAGGCTGAAAACCTTATAAATAGAATTTGTTCCTGGAACAAATGTACGTTTCCAAAAGAGGACTTTGACGAAATTAAACAACAACTTACTAAGACAGAGAATGATGTTCAGAAGTATTCTGTCCTTGACCTGATGAGAAGCAGGACACTTCGAAAAAGAAGTATTATATTATACTACATATGGTAAGAACAATATGCGAACTCGATTTTTAGTGACAGTTAACTGGAACAATAATGCATGTTGACAAACATATAATCAAACAGAAGTATGTCAGAAGTATTTGTTTAGAACAAATACCTGATAAATGTTGTCGTTTTACTATTTCTTGAATATTTTGTTTCATATTATGACTGTAATTCCACTTATCTCATAAAAGTGGTATTAACCGTAAAATGTTGATTTTTTTTCTTGATATACTCAATTCGTTTCATAATGATGTCAATAAATGTGTTTTTTTTTATATCTTAAAACAAATTGTATTAATGATATCACTAATCGTAATGTCTAATGTAGGAATCTTTCTGTTAGGATGATGATAAAGAGAGTGCAGTTTTTATATTTATTTTATTACAAATTCATTTTGAATCAAAACATTTGTTTATTTATTAACATAAGAAATTCAGTTTGTGATAGTTCATTGATGGCAATCAAAATTTCATTTTATAATATCATGTTTTATTTCTGAAAATTGTTAAATACATTAAGTAATTTATAAATACCTATAATTTGATTATTTTATATCTTAAAATCAGTTATAAAATAAGTTATATGATGTTATTAGATGTACTTAATTCAATTAAATGGTAACAACTCTTACAATTAAACGGAATTAAATTAAATTATGACATTCTGGCTTTGACACCAAAATATTTTTGAGGTCTGTCATACAATTTTTAGTCTTGTTCATTCTCTCTACCAGTATGACAGGCATTGCATGTATATGTCAGATGTAGAATTAAAATACATTTCTACCAGCTTATATATACTCCAGTTGACCATATCTTTGAACGTTTCACAGGTTTGCAATATCGGTCGGATATTATGGCCTTACCTGGCAACTCACCAGTTTACCTGGCAACAAATACCTCAACTTCTTCATTGCCGGATCCGTTGAATTCTTGGCTTACGTATCGGTCATCTACATTACAAAAAGGTAATTATATTTTCAGTTAGTTGGTATTTTATCAATCTAGACTCATACAAATTCATACCTGTTTTAGCTTAAATGATGTTCTATATTTAGTGTTGTCGTATATAAAAGGTACAATTAGTTTAAGATACATTGTGCATAATTATGTTACCGGAAATGATTTTAAAAAAGATTGTTGATCTTAATTACACCTGTAAAACACGGTATGAGGAGGCCTGTTAATTATTCTTATTAAAGTTGCTATATTTGTTTTCAAGCAACTTATAAGATGACGTTTTGAAGCAAAAGACATAAAAAAGGACAATGACACAAATATGAATTCTTGTCGTTAAAAGTCTTTTATGATTATCATTATAATAACATGTTTTCCTTTCTGTTAACAACATGAATTTGTTTCTTCAGATTTGGACGAAAGAGACCACTGCTTACGTATTTTACATTAGCTTCTATCCTGATGATTACTGCTGGTGTTATACCCCTGGCTGTGTCAAGCACTGACGCCTCATACATTGCCAGCGGATTTGCCATAGCAGGAAAGTTTGCCATGGGTGGACTATTTGCAACTATTTTTATCTACACGGCTGAGCTTTACCCCACAGCAGTCAGGTAAAAACCTGTATCTCTTTCACTATAAAATAAAAAGTAAACATAGATTTCTTCCGAGCTTTCAGCACACCTAACGAACCAGGGTCAAAGACTGATACAGTTTTTAACATGAAACATGTTAGTATGATGAAGATGTAGGTAACATGCCTCTAATTTACCGTAATTTTTATTTTAGCGAGGAGACAGTAGAAATGATATAAATTCCCGAAGAGCTAGCCTCTTACAAAACTGACAGAACACCAGCTAGTATAAAATAGAATTAACAGTCGATATTGTTTCAATAAGGAAACTGAGCGAACTTAGCAATGCAAAAGTATATATTACTCATAGAAAGATATACCGTTTCTATGATAAGAGCTTATAACAAAGTATGACACAAAACGTGTCAACAATCACTCATTTACATTTATAAATGACAAACGTCTTTTTTTCCCCAGAAATATTGGAATGGGCAGTTGTGCATTTTGGACTAGGGTTGGCGGAGTAGTCGCCCCTCAAACGATTTCTCTGGCAAGTATCTTGCTTGATTTTCCGTTTTATCAATAACGTGTTTTAGTCATAGTGATCACATTCAGGATACTTAGCCTGGTACCCGACTGTATATCGAGAATCATTCTTTCCAAACAACATAGAGAGTAAACACGGGCACCAGTCTACAGGATACTTAGCCTCCATAAAACGTTTTAGTGTACATTGTGTTTATAATGTGTAACAATGCTAAGGAGCAGTTGGGCAATGGTGATAATATCAAGTAAATTTTTATTTCTTGTAGAATAATACTGAAACCGTTCTTACTCATACCTTTATCACCTTACTATATAGCAGTTACATGTACGATTTGTTAAAGATATGACTTTCTGATTCTTTATGTTTCATGACTCAATTTTTTTAAATACATTACAGTATTGGCTTGACACATACATATACACTGTTTTGGCACTGATATTGAATAAGCAATGCTTTTATCGTTATGGTTACTATCCAGATTTATGCAAAATGAAAGACTAAATGTCGTGACTTTATGAATGACCTAATTATCGACATGAAAAAGAAACACTGCAACTAAGTAAGATAAATCAAAAAAGGAATTACATTCTGTTGTCGGTGCCACTGATATGCAAATATTCTGCCGGTGTTTATAGCAGGGAATGAGTTGCTTGTCTGTGAAAAAGAAATTATTGGAGAGTTTGAGATTTCAACAATCGCCTTCCCCTTCAGCGTCTCTTGCGAAGTTAACGTATGAAGTTGAAGTTCGATTAAAATTCCTTGAGATTTCAAATTTTAGAATAAACCTTATTTCATTTAATCCGCCTATTCAATTTATCCGTAATTATGATCGTTTTTTTTTTCGTGCATTTTGATATCAATTGTCCAAAAGAGCACGGCTTTTACAAGAGGTTTTAAAAACGAAAATTAAATAAAAACATTTCAATTAATATGATTATCGCATGAATATTAATGCGATTACGTAAAAACTCGTTGGTGTTGCTCCAAACATTTAGATTTTATATAAAATGATGTCAGTATAAAATGTACGATTGTAACTCATACATTAGAGGAAATAAAAATGATAATCATATCAACGTATTTTATTGTTGATGGTGTTCTTGAAAGATGATGCAGTAAATATTTTTCAAAGAAAAACATGAAACACCAACTGCGATAAGGCAAACACAAAAGGCATGACCATAAAATATAAAGGACAGATTCATCCTTCATGCTGTTGACTAGTATTTCATATTTTTTACATCGAATTCCTTAAAGGACGCGTTTTACTTGTAGACACTCATAAACAATGTACTTGATGAAAGTTTAACCTTTTAAAAGATATGTTGATAACATGAGTCAATATACACAAGTTATAAATACATGTAACAAGCGCATTGAAACTCTCGTGATATCATACGTTTTGGCAGCATGACACTCTGCCTGACTCTGTATAATGCCAAACTCTCAGACAGCACAACATAATCGTGCCAAGTAACCATGTGTCTAGCGAAACAGTCAAGAAATGTTAGGTGGACGGAAATTGTCGCACAAAATAACATTAGGGTATATACATGTATTTGTTTGAATATACTTTTTTAAAAGTAAAGCATGTGCAGATCCATGAATTTCGGTTAGGGGGACACCAATTATAAAGAGAGAGAGAGAGAGAGGGGGGGGGTCACCCATTTTAGGGGTGGTGGTGGTTGGGTGGAGTCACTCCGAGTTTCAAGACCGATTTTCTTTGTAAAATGTAAGAATCAAAGAGGGGGGATTGACCCACAATGCTTCTCTGCTAGGTTCTGGATCCGTGCATGTAAATAATTGAGTTATCCCATACGACTAACAGGAAACTTCTCGCATCATGATATCTTAGATCTGAAATTGTCTGATACTTCAGAAGAATTTTCCGTCTTACTAGTACCATTTTATGTTTATAATTAAAACGCAACTATCGTATAAAGTGTCAGACAGGAACGGATTGTTTTTATCTGGAACTGAAAATAAAATGTTCCACAAAATGATAATCGCGCGTAATTATTTATTCTTCAAGTACAATGACTGTCCTGCCATGTGCCTCCATCCAGATTTCAGTCTTTGGTGTCGAGTATTGGGACAGAGTAGATGAAAAAAGACTGAAGTTTTGACTTTCGTGATATCACATCTTCGGACGTTCAAAACTTCACTTCATACGACAAAAAGGCCCATCTAGTATAACCAATACCGCCTGGGGACACAAATATGCCGTAGAAGATAAAGTTTGAACAAAATCTCAATGCTTCTCAAAATCAGTTGATAACTTCATACTTCCGGGTTCAATTCAATGTATTTAGTTAAAATTATTAGCCATACAAAACTTCATTATTCTTATACTTATTGAAAGTGTTTCGCATCAAATTTACTCAAATTATACATATGGATAATCGAATAACTTCATAAGCAGAAATCCTTAAACGAAGCTTTTTATTTCACATAGTAATAAAGAGAAGTCTTAGGCTTACTTGATATTACAAGGAAAACTTTAGTAGCAACGTCTGATATAAATAAAATACACGCATATCGGTGACGTTTTACCCAAAATATGAGAGACGTTGAAGGGGAAGGCGAAGGTTGAAATCTCAAACTCTCTATTGGCAGCCATTTCACGTCCGTGCACTGTTAAACGGTTCAGTCAATCTTTACAAATTTGCTATTGGGAACCAAGATTAGGCTTTATTGGAAATAGTTTAATTCATTTGAACTTGAACTATATAATGGATCGGTAAGAATTCTCTTGTTGTACCGTATAAGCGATTAACACGGCGTGGTGAAAATAAATGGGATTTTTTACATAGTAATGTTTGCCTACGACTCATACAAGTCTTTTTGAAAAACTCCCGGCCGTGGTGCCACCCATACACTAAGCTTAATTCAGTTTGTAATTAAAATTTACCTTTTTCCATTTTAAGTGTTAACGTAAGCATGTAATTTAGTATTAAACCTGTCATATCTGTAAATTTTTAAACGTTGTCAAATTCCGGTTTTATTTTGCAAATCGGGATACCAAAGCATCACTCTTTAACTTTTCTTATTACATACATTATTGTGTTGAAAATTGTTCAATATAAAAATAAGTAAACGCTACAGTACACGGAATAGTAACAAAATTCACTGTCTAAAGTAAACGTTATCAGCAGTATAAGCTTCTCTGTTTCAAACATTCACTCGATGACAAAATGAGTATGAAACTACGTATTTCAGAACATTCTAATCGCAGGCTTTGAGGTCTTGGCTTAATCCACGTTTAACATGTGCAATTTCAGGACCTGAAAGGAAACAAGACTTATCCATTGCTACTGTATGGAGGTATTACACTAATTGGAGGGCTACTTACTCTTCTGCTTCCGGAAACACTGAAAATTAAGCTTCCCGATACTCTTGATGAAGTAAATAAGACACAGAAGACATCGGAGGGAACGTCTTTAGAAAAAATAAACGAAGCTGCCGAAAAGTCAGAAGTGGATGTATGGGACTACAAGTTTTAAAGTCAGTTGTCCTACAAACACCTTCATTGTTGCACAATATGGTAAATTAAACACCGAAAACATCAGAGAGAACGTCTTTAGTAGAAATAGACGAAGCTACCAAACAGCCAGAAGTGGATATGTGGGACTACAGGTTGTAAAGTCAGTTGTCCTACAAACACCTTCGTTGTTGCACAGTATGGTAAATTAAACACAGAAAACATCAGAGAGAACTTCTTTTAATAAATTAGGAGAAATAAGAGAAGCTACCGAAAAGTCAGAAGTGGAAGTGTGGGACCACAGATTGTAAAGTCAGTTGGCCTACAAACGCTTTAATTGTTGCACAATATCAGTTTATGTCTTGTACCACTTCAGTATATTTCTTGCACCATATCAGTATAGGCACTATATAAATTAAATATTTGTCTTGTGTAATGTATTAATACTGTAAAAACATTGAAATTTCATGGTTTCTGTAAATATGAAATACTTGTGGGCATTTTACTTGTTAGGTGGAATTAAGATTCTGGATTGACCAGACAACGAAACCCATGAAACTTATTCCCCAATAAGTATTAATTTGACATATATGATTTGTATATGATATGTCTCCTAAAATAAAAGGTTATTTCTTGTACAATATTATTATACAGAATGTATTGGGCAGTATCAGCATATTTCTTTTACACACCAGTGTATGTCTTGTACCATTTAAGTGTATTTCTTGTACAATATCAGTATATTATTTGTATTTCTTGTACATTACAATATATGTTACGTGATCACATTTTAGGACATGCCAGAAGTATTTGTCTATTTGAAGAGTTTGCTGTTGTTATTCTTAAATATGTTTTGTTGCAGTCAGGAGCAAAATTCATTATGCCTGGTATAGCCCAAAGTCTAAAATGCAATTCATCTTAAGCTAAGATATGTTAATGTTAAACAATTAAATCAAATCAAATTTAGCCTTTCATATATATATGTGTGAAAATCGCCAATTTAAAGACTGGTCATTTCTTTAGAAATCCTCGCTCGACAGATCCGAGATGAAACTGTATGCATTATATAAGGAATTTGCCGTGACAGTATATTGAATTCGAACGAGTGTAAATGGGCTGTATCTGGCTTTGCTTTGCAAAACAGAAGAAATCCATCTTGTCTTGGTTTATTTATAAAACTTTTCCAAATATCTATTTTTAAAATGCTCTTTTCGCAGTCGCATCTCTCTCTATATTATTGCCAATATCTTCCGTTTAATATGAACTGTGCTAGCTTTAACACAATAATTCTTTTAAAAAAAGCGGCACTTTCCTTATGAGATTTTAAGGATTAAACACATCCAGTAAACTCAACGAGTGAATCAGCAATACGATGTCTATGTAGTGATTGTAGAATGAAAGGAATGGAAATGATAGTGCAGATTCCAGGAAGTCACCTAGCTCTGAGTCATTACATAATTGTATAAATCAGCTGAGGTAAGATTTAAGTGCTATTATATAAGTATCAAATGGCAGCGTGTGTGACATTGATATTGTCAACCCGAGGGCAGAATGTCTCCCGAGGCGAAAGCCAATTAGTGACATTTTGTTTCGAGGGTTGGCAATATCAATGTCACACACGCTGCCATATAATACTTTATTATAACGAACAAAATTAAGTACATAAAAAAGTTAAAAAATGTTTTAATTCATCTAATTCAACTTTTGTTTTAAATTCCGTCTGAAATGTTGTATGCACATTGAAAAGTGACGTCGCTACTGTATGTATACAAGGGAGGCAATCATTTCATGATTTGGCTAAAAAATTGAAGTCGTTACTTGCCCTGATAACACATTTAAAATATCAGCCCGATCACATGATCTGACAGTCACTTTCGTTTGGTCACGTGTCAAAAAGGTTGAAAATGTTTTAATAGTCAAAATATCTCTTTCTCGGATAATGGAATTTTATCATTGTAAACAAAAGTGAGGTAATATTATAAATTTTGTTATCTAATGTAAATACCATTTGTCCACTTTCAACATTTTCTTGACGGCATTTGTCTAGTATATTATCTAAAACTGATACCATACCATAGTTTATTGTAAATAAAAACTGGCATAAGAAAGCAACCAAGAATAAATAATAGCAGATCTGGTTTTGACAGAATCTGTTCATGAGAGCTATTGCAATGTGCAATACCCTAATGCCAGTACCGGCTTAAGCTAAACTCTGCTATTCATAAATATTGGAGGGACCCCATGATCCCATAAGTGTCAGAAAATATAACAATGAGTCCATTTATTGGGAGACTTTTTACAGCCACCACAGAACACTGAAACTGCTTTTGTGAACGTAAATTAAATTTGAACTAAGATTCTTTGAAAGCATTGAACGCTAACAAGCAAATATCAAAAGTTGTGTTACTGCAACAATTTTCTTGGCAAATATAAACTTCTATATGGATATCATGTACTACGTTATAATTGAAACTACAGTTAAGGTTTTGTGACTGATAGTTCAACAAAAATCTAGATACTGTGTGCATGCCTTAACTAATGAGATACTAAGCACGAAATCATATATTGTATGTAATAATTTTGACAATGGGATCCATTTGTCAGCTGTAAAGCTATATACGCAATTGGCAAAGAGCCTGTTGAATGAGATTTGTAATGCATATCAGTTTCATATAACGTGCATAAGCTGCATCAGCACAGATAAGGGTACAATATGCACTGCAACTAGGTTGAATATTATTAATATCTAACAATTCACGTTGTATTTAATACGACACAGTATGAAGAATCTCGTTAAATCCTGAAGATATTTAATTTACGTAAATCAAGGCATGCTTTATATGCAGATGAATTAATAATAATGACCTAAATAGTGATTATGCCTAGCTGGATGGGTTTAATGGATGTGATCGTTTAGCAGCCATTGATAGAAAAAGAACACTATTACAATACCTTGATATAACTGGACCTATATAAACCAAGTTTTATCATTTTGTGATCATCATACGAATTGAAAAGACCGCTTTTGAATCGTAGTTTGATAATATTTTAATTGGACAATTAATTTATTTGATCAAAAAAAAACATATTGTCATTACACTTCCTGTCAGTAATGACTTTAAAATGAAACAGGATAGCAAATGAAACAAAGTTTGCACTTAAAATTTCAGTTTTGGCATTACAAATAACGGAATGTCATAGACTGTTTCTTTGACAGGACTTGGCTTTTGTGTACACAGAGTACTCTTTATACATTAATGACACAGTTACTGATATACGGGCGAAAATCCGTTTATTTGCAGACGACACCAGTCTTTATAGTGTTGTTGATGACCCACATTCCGCTGCTCAAATACTAAATACTGTTAGGCACCTGCCTTGTCAGAACTTGATGTTATTTTCCATTTACTTTTGTGTCCAAGATTTTAGATTTTCACCGGGAGGCCAGTGCCAGCCGCCCCTCTTCGTTTTCCCAGCTTATCCATGGTTGTCGGTGGTATACCCTATCTGTTTCAATTGGTTATCAACTTCCTTACCCAACTAGCCCGGGTATTCGTTACAACTTGGCCCCTAGACCCTTATTTGTCCTTTAAATCATATTCATCTCTACATTGCTCTACCTAGGTCAGACGCCATCTTGGTTGTTTACTTCGGTTGTTTCCGGTTGTGCTCGATTCTTTACGAAACCAAATAAATCGAGTTCGATGTCCACGGAAACACCCGAAAGGCGTTATCGGAGCTCTTCTGCGTCGTCATGTTGATGACGTAGGTGGAACATTTATGAAGGGTATAAATACCCTGGTTTCCGTCTCTACTTTGCCAATCAAATCTCCTCTTAAAGTTAAGGTGACCCTTACTAGAGGTCAAAGAAATAGCTCTACATCAATGTTGTTTACCTTCTATATTTAGAAGAGCTTAGTAGCGTAAACATACTTATGCCTAGACCGAAGAGCGAGGTTTGTTTCTACATTTCTAAAACAATAAAGCCCTATAATGAGTAGCCCCAGTTTATGCTAACTGGTACTTGTGGTCTCCCCCGAAATTACCCCACCCAGAGAACTCCTATGGATAAACTCTATAGAATTTACACTATATATCTACCAAGATCTACACGACTTAGAAGACTATATTGTGCAAGAACACTATGAACGTATACATATATATTCTTATTAATAGATATACTCTTGTTGACTACGGTTATTGAATCCTTTCTCTACTGTACATCATGTAGAGCTACTACGAAGAGCTTATTATCTATACACCATACGTTGAGCTTAGTACTATATCTATGAAGAGATACTTATTACTTCATTAAAACTAGTAACCTTGAGCTGGTGTTGTGTTGTGTTATGTAGTGTAGTAACCATATACTTATTACAAACCCGAAGAGGTCCCCCGTATGAAGGAACTGTGTAATAGAAATGAAGTCTGACCTGCAATCGAACCCAGGGCCATTTATTTAATAGAGTATATGGTCTAGACTCCCGACGGAGCCACCCGGCCTCTTATACTTCTATATATCCTGACATCTGCATAGGTAGAGCTATAGACTCATGTAGAGCATGTACAGCTCGCTCCCTTCAGATATAACATGCTAGCGCCTAGAAAACAAACCCTAATGTTCGCGTGCAAGGGCAGGTGCACCGGCAGGATAATACCGACCTTCTTACAATCTCACCTTGGGCCTCTCGTTGGTTGGTCAAATTCAATCCTTAGAAAACCGAGTCCCTAATATTCTCTCGTAAAACACGACCACCCTTACATCCTAAGCTGTCTATGAGTAATATACAAATTACCGATGTCACTACACATACACACCTTGGCATCTTTTTTTCAGTCAGATCTCCGCTGGAAATCACATATCGAATATATCTTAGGAAAAGCATATCAAAGTATCAATATCATGAGGAAACTTAGGCACATCCTCGATTGTAAATCCCCTGAAGTGTTATACCTGTCATTCATCAGACCAGTTCCGGAGTATGGAGATATAATCTTTGACAACTGTTCTCATGCAGGATGTGAAACTCTTGAGACAGTTCAATATAAAGCCGCTCGTAAAGTTTCCGGTACGACTAAATTGGTATCTATTACAAAACTCATGGCCGAAGTAGGCTGAGAAAGTCTTGAAAGTCGTAGAAAAAATCATAAACTAACATTTTTCTACAAACTTTCAAACGGCATCCTTCCATCTTACCTTTTTGACATTCATCCCCCAATTGTTTCTAAATAATCCTATAATCTTCGAAATACAAACAACTTTCGTATCCCAAGAGCAAGGACCTCTCTGTATCATGATTCTACTATTCTATCTGCTGCGCGACTGTTCAGCCAACTCCCAGAAGACATACGAGACTCTCCTAATCTCAATTCTTTCAGATCTTAACTTCTACCAAAAATTCCTAATTACTACTATGTAGGAAAACGCCAATTACAAATGTATCATGCCCGACTCAGTGCAAACTGTATCTCTCTTGCTGATGATCTTTTCAGTAAAAACATCGTTGATACTCCTCTCCGCTTCTGTGGCTAAAGGGAGACAACAAAACACTACCTCATCGAATGTAACCGCTATATTGGAATTCGGCACTCATTAGTCAATGCAATGTCACAAATATGCCAAATTTCCCTTCAGGTGTTGCTATTTGGAAACCCTTCCTTGGACGACATCCTCAACGGCAATATCTTCTCAGTTGTTCAAAAATTTATAGAAAAGTCGAAACGTTTACATAAGCAAGGTAATAATTTCTAATAATGACACTCATCATCAATTGCTTCAAACGCTCTCCTTACTCTATTAATTTCACAATGTACAATGCTGTTAAAATTTGTCAAATATCATTTTTAATGTTAATATTGCAGTCAATTGCTCACTGTTCCATGTGCTTCATTATGTCATGACCTGAATACCGTGATTTTGTAAAGTGGAAAGAACCTTTCAATAAGCAATTTGCTTCCAGTTCAATCTCCACTCGTCAATTTACTGTATCATCTGTTGTGAACTGTATGTTTCTTGAAATGATTGGCGAATAAATATGTTTAAACTAAAACATCCCTGGAATAAGAACTGCAAGTTTAAATTTCTCAGCAATCTTTCCTTTTGCCTGTGGTATTATTGTTATGAATACTCCCGATGAGTTTTAGCCTTTATTTGTGGCAATATTTTGGTTAACGTAATATGTGGCAATATGTTGATTTGTGGAAATATGTGCACTATTTAGGTTGAGGCAATATGTAAAAATAGTTTGGTTAAGGCCATATGTGACAATATTTTGGTTAAATATTTTGGTTAAGGCAAGTGATTTGCCTTTGTGCAGTGCAGACCAAGATCAGCCTACACATCCACTGTTCGCTATTCAGTCAGTAAATATTAAGTAAACACCCCTTTGAATCATAAATAGTTCTGCCCAAACTGAATGAAAGACCAGTCCATTTAAAACGTTTAGCATGGTAAAGGTCAAATAGCCAGATAACTGATAATCTTGTCATAACTTTGCTGCTTAAGGATATCCACAAGTCGTCTACCATGTGTAAGAATTAAGTTACAAAAATGACATGACGATATTTGTACAAAACAATGTATATTACTGTATTTAATACAGATTGTAATATTGAAAATGTTTATATCAAAATTAAAAAAAAAAGAAATTCTGATATTCCTTATACAACTGACTTTATAACTGTATAAAGAAATTCAATGAGAACACAAATTGATGCTTGGTAAGTGTTAAAGTAATTCATCATTATTAGCCGCTCAGGTGCATAGATGCATTTAAGTTAATATATCAAAAGTTTTATACATTTGTCAAACTCGTTTCTTTCACATATTTTATCTACTCGGCAAAATATATGAAAAAAGAAGTGAGTATATTGATATACAGCTGTTGGAATCTTCTTTACATATGGATGTAACAGATTATGGAGTTTTATAAAGTTAATTGTGGAACTGAACTACCTGAAAGATGCTATGTTCTTTTATGATTAGTGAAAACAAAATAACTTTAATAAACAAGTGATAAGCGATGTCTTTAGGTTTGAACATTTCAGTCTTGTTATCCTTGTTTACAGAATACCGAGTGGAATAAAGCTTGAATAAATTAACCAATTGGTGATAGCATTTAGAAAGTAAAAATGGCAATTAATTTGGAACCACTGTTTCGTAAATTAGGAAATCCCGGACGATTCCAAGTTGTAATTTTCTTATTACTTTGTTTCAACTATTATCCAGTTGCCTTTAATCACTTGATCATGGCTTTTGTTGGCACAAATCAAACCGATGACTCAAAGTTACTCTTCAAAATATCTAGACAAACGACAGACCAACAGTGTTCAAGACTTCCGTGACGTTATACACAATTTATTTGTTAAATGAATCAACAAATACGATTATTTTGGACTAAATGGTGTAAATAACACAGTTACCTGCCCTGGCGACGACGTGAGCTATGTGATTTATCAGAAAGAATCTGGAGATTCTACAATTGTGACACAGGTAGTTATGAAGCTGTATTCATACTTTAAGAACACTATAAGGAATGTAAAGTTCTAATGTAGTCCTGTATAACCAAGGTGAAAATTTGGCAGATAACCTTATTCATTTTGGACATTTATTGCCAAGGCAACATTTGTCGTCATTATGTTAACAGGGTGACTTATTATTGCCATGAATGTGAATATAACCGACCTGAGAATAGCTGAAGACGACCCTGAACATGAATTGTCTAAATTTAGAAATAGCCATTTTGCCAGTTCAGGAATAGCTCTACCAAATTGTCACAAAATTTAAAATGTTAAAATTCAAGTGTGAGTTTTTTTAATCCTGATATATGTTGGGTATGACAAAACACAGAAATGACTTTTCTTGTTCGGAATTTCAGTGGACCAATTTGATTAGCATTAACGTTGTATCTATTTCCTACTTTCAATTTTGTTAATTAACAAGAAATCGGGGGAGGCAATTATATGAAGAATATTTGCCTGAATCAACTAACTCTCTTTTCAAATGTAGATCCTACAATAAATCAGTGTCTAAAGGAAATCCGTTTTCTTCGTAATACAATCTAAGACTTCAAAGCGCATGTTTATTTGCACCTTTTTCTTGAACCGGCAATAAACTTGTTTGAATATCGCAATACAGTATCCCTGTTTCTCATATTCTCAGGGTTTCTCATATTCTCGTTTTTTGCCTTCAAGTTGTCTAATAATTTAATGTTTGTTATTATCTAGACAGGAATGGTACAAAACTGACACACTATCAGCATTTTACTCAATTTTCCAAAAAAATCCTTATTTTTTTCTGGTGGTGTTAGCAAATTTGCCACAATTTATTTATTACATGCAATTAATTGTAATATTTCTTGATGTATTTACTACAGAATATATCTTTTTATAACACAATGGTAATTTTAATGTTTTAAATTCTACAACTTATTTGTGATGAAAAGTCAAATCTAAATCCACGGGAATACGAGAAACTCTTGGTCCATTTCTGTGGGTGAGGGTGGTATCAAATACAGTAACAAAATAATTAAATGGGATAATTTCAGTAACATTTTATGACTCCATCTGAAAGACAAGTGAATTTTCTACAAAATAACACCAAAACGCTGTTTATATAATGGTTAATCTGTTACTCGGAATAAAAACAACCCCTTAGGCCCCCGAGAATATGCGAAAACAGGATATATTTCATTTTATTTATTTGTTAACTTGAACTAACTTTGAAACTACGAAAAAGACGAAAGGCCTTCTAATATTGACTTCCAGCTAAAACACAATATGTAAAATAGAATTAAATTGAAGGAATAAAGAAGTCCAGTTATGAAATACGCAATGCAATTTTGCTTTAAATTATTCAGCATTTGTAAACAACACTGTGAGTCATTTCTTGTAATTCGACTACTTTTGTTAACAATTCTAGAATGAAATGATTGTAAATTTCTTCATTTAAATTACGTAACTTTATGCAATGGCAGAAAAAGATAATATTAGTGCACAAAGTACTCCGCGTACTGTAGGATTAGTATTGCGTTAAAAATATGTACATTATATGTTACAATATCTTATTTTGCAGTGGAGTCTTGTTTGTGATGATGCTTATCTCTCCCCTTTATCAACAACTATCTATTTCTTTAGCGTAATCTTTGGAGGTCTGGTGTTTGGTCATATAGCCGATATGATTGGAAGGAAACCCGTCCTTCTTCTTATTCTTTTCTCACAAATTGCTGTCGGTATGGCTATTTTCTTCATGCCGTGGTATACGGGTGTTGCTGTTCTAAGGTTTGTCCAGGGCGTACTGATGCAGGTACAACTTATATGTCATATTTTCTGGTACTTCGGGATCATTGATTTCACTTCATTTAGATTTGAAGATTGAATACTGCCTAAGCCGGTGCTAGGGGGCGTGAGCAGTGTTGCATTTTCCATTACTGCTCATGAACAGACTCAATCAAACCGAGTCTGCAATTTTCACCGTTTGCCTTGTTCTCGATGATTCCGAGGGATTTCCAGATTTTATTTACAATAATTTGAAAAAAAAGAAATGTGTAGCCACGCGTCCAAAAAGGGCCATTTTGTAGAACGATATGCACTGTTGTAATTATATAATGCAACGCTGTCTCACTTTTAGGCCATATAAAATCCAAAATTTAGAGGCAAATGAGAAATATATTTTCCTTATAACAAGAAAATAACGAATTGCACAAATGCTAAAACCAGACGTATAAGATATATAATGAGATTGACGACTTACTGTTGTCAAAGCTGAAAATCAGGCGTTATAGTCAATTCAAAGTTATATCTATGTACTCCTATGTTGAAAGTCTTATTATCTTCTCAATGAGTTTAATGCTTGTTTGTTGGAGGGACTCCAAACC
Source organism: Mercenaria mercenaria (assembly GCF_021730395.1). Classification (NCBI taxonomy): domain Eukaryota; kingdom Metazoa; phylum Mollusca; class Bivalvia; order Venerida; family Veneridae; genus Mercenaria; species Mercenaria mercenaria. The sequence goes on along the minus strand of NC_069377.1, from coordinate 3,174,545 downwards.
TCTTTCTATGCACTTGCAATGGAAATTTTACCGAACCATCGAAGTTATGCAGGGGCGATCTTAGAATGCTTTTTTCGCAAGCGGCATGATGTTTTTATCACTGTTAGCCTACCTCATCCGAGACTGGTGTTACCTTCAGTTGGCAATCTCTCTTCCTAGTTTACTTGCAGACTGATACATCTGGTAAGTACCATTTTATTCATTAACATTATCTTACCGGTCATGTTTTTGTTTTAGACTAATCAATAGCCCTCGCAAAGTGTGATCAACTCATTGGGATTGTGCACAGATGAGAAAATGACCTTCTCTGTATAGTTAGTTAGGAATTCTTTTTTTTTCACGGCGACATCATGACAGGACCAATGTAAACATTTAACATATGTCCTATCATTTTTAACAGCAAGATATCTTTTTGAAATGTTCTGCAGGTATGTAACACTGACAAAAGAAGGATGAAGATCAAACAGGAATAGCAACGTTCCGAGAATCGGAGCGGCTTAGGTTGCCCTAACTTTGAATCAGTAATGATTGCCTTACTTAAGTTTTTTTTTACTTTTGAAACATTGTTGATCGGTACATGCTGTGTATGTTGTTTATGCCTTCAACATACCACTATATCTTTTAAGAATAAGATTTGCATCCCTCCCGAATCACCTATATGATGTCACACAATACTCTATACCGGTTGTATACAACCTCATTTTTAATGTAGTCGATTGCAACAAATATGTTTACGACCTTTGCCGCAGAAGTCAGTGTCAATTTAACTAATTAAACAAACAGTCGTTCATTGTCTGGTCGTAAATAATAAAACTAACAACGTAAAAAATATTCAGGTAATTGTTGGAGTATAGATTACTTGTCAATGACAATTTGTTTTGGTCTTAATTGACATCATGTAAAATGTCGAACATTTATCTAACGTTCATTAAAAGCTTCCCGGGCTTGGCTGTAAATTATATAATGATAAATTTTTGTTTATAAGTCACCCCGCTTACTATTTTCCTTGATGTCATCTGTGGTATAGATTTAGTCTCTAATAATCGATTTTGAGCACTTGATATAATCGATCATACACTTATATTTTATCGTGAAATTTCCAGTTTCATGCCGGAATCATTAAGGTGGCTTCTAATAAAGAACAAAATTGAAGATGCTGAAATTCTTATAAATAGAATTTGTTCCTGGAACAAATGTCCGTGGCCGAAAGAGGAATTTGACAAAATTAAACAAGAACTTACCAAGGAAGAGAATAATGTTCAGAAGTATTCTTTCCTTGACCTGATGAAGAACAGTACACTTCGAAAAAGAAGCATTATATTGTACTATATTTGGTAAGATTTAAATTTATTGTATCTGGAACCTTGGTGACAGTTCAGCTAACTCTATCGTAGAACGTAAACTATATGTTGTGAAGCAAAGAACTGATAGACTGATTATCATTTCAGAAAAGCGTATTTGAATTACCTTATATTTGAATTGCTCATTTCCGCAACCTAATTAGCCTTAAATTTTAACTCTACAACACGTGCAGTTATCTAATTGTCTTCTAAAAGCTATATTGTATTACATCAAAACATGTATCAACCGGAAAATTTCACTACTTGGTATATCTGCTTCCAAAATTAATAAAAAAAAACAACAAATCCAATATACAAATACTAGCAATGATAACGGTATAGTGCTATTCTCCAAAAATAGAGATGAAGAAAGTTTCACAGGTTTGCTATATCAGTCGGATATTATGGTCTAATCTGGCAGCTCACCAGTCTACCTGGCAACAGATATTGCTAGATCTATTGAATTATTGGCTTACGTAACGGTCATCTTCATTGCAATGATTAATTTCAAGCGGCATTTTATCAGATTAATCTAAATGGTCATGAACAAACACCAGACGCTTAAAAAAAGTTTATGATCCAAGACATCATGATGTCGTGTAAAATTTAAAAAAAGTATTGTCTAAAAAATCAAATGTATCCGAATTTTTTTTTTAAATTTTGATGATGTTCATTTCATTGACAGTCCCAAAAAGCACGACATTTGCCTTGAGCTTATATCTGATGCGAATCTTAATTTCTATCTTAGTTCATATATCTATTTTAAAGCAAATTATTAGCAAAAAAAAAATAAAATAAAAAAGACATGACACAAACATCAATGCTCACCTTTAAAGTTCTTGTATTAATCTTAATAAATGGATTCCATTTGTTTAAACAACATGTCTTTGTTTCATCAGATTTGGACGAAAGAGACCACTGTTTATGTATTTTACATTAGCTTCTATCCTGATGATTACTGCTGGTGTCATACCCCTTGCTGTGTCAAGCACTGACGCCTCATACGTTGCCAATGGATTCGCCATTGCAGGAAAGTTTGCTATGGCTGGACTATTTGTTACTATTTTTATCTACACGGCTGAGCTCTATCCTACAGCAGTCAGGTAATGCCATCTTTATTTCTCTCACTGCAAAGCAAAAAGGTAAACGTAGACGTTTCTGAATCGCTCAACATACCCAACGAACTAGAGTCACACACGGGATATCTTGAATAGATGAAATATAAAACATTACACATGGAACAGTTCATACCCTTATGTTTATAAAAATAATATAAAAAGGAGTAACACAACAACACAACATTCCATCACAAATTTACTCTAAGTTTTATTTGACTGATGAGGCAGTGAAAACTAAATAATTTCCTAATGTGCTAGACTCTAACACAAGTGACAGGAAATGAAATTTTCATATACTGTCGACCGCAGTTATCAGTACATCATTTAGGGATAGAACCTAATGTATTTTTAAGATAGAAAGACATTAATTAAAGTATAAAAATGATTTCTAAGTCATTCAAATAACCAAAAATCATTTTACACATGTGACATTTATCAAAGTTGTATTATATCAATCATAACATAATTTAAAGCTGTGATCACAGATTGACAACTCCTGCCTTAGGCAAGTACATTCAAGCACAGATATCTATTAGTTTACTTCCCTTGCAATTACACAATTTGTTAGACAATTTTAAGGGTATTAGACGCACTATCATGATTCTTTGAACAACAAAGACAATTAGAATATATTCATATGTGTTTGATTTACGCTTAAAGAAATGCTTCAAACGTTTCTATCAGTATATTTATGCTAAAAATGACCGTTAATAAAATGAATTATCACTTACTGTTTTAAAGTGAAGATACTAGTAATACAGTTTTTCTTGTGTCAAGATGTCACATTCATGAACAGGTGTGGCAGCATTAGCAAATGTGCAGTATACAGTTATACTGCTTTGTATTTCGTATGCCTACACCATTGTAACAATAACGAAACGAACTGGAACAGCCACAGAGGTACATTTCTTTTTGAAACACATAACGTTTTCGAGACAACAGCTAATATAGTATAAAACAAAAAGTATCAATAGTCACTCATTCACATTTATAAAGAATTAAATTAAAATCACTTTTATTTGTTTTTAGAAATATCGGAATGGGCAGTTGTGCATTTTGGACTAGGGTTGGAGGAGTTGTCGCCCCTCAAACGATTGCTTTGGCAAGTATTTTGCTTTATTTCCAGTTTTATCAATAATGTTTTAGTAGTCATAATTAGTAAAAGAACTAAGAGTACTCGATCGTTATTAATTGATGTCCATTATGGGTATAATTTGAAGTTACACTAATGGGCGGTGTGGATAGTGATATCATAGTGTGTTGTTTTTTCAATATGTAGAAACGCTCTTTGGAATTATACCTTTATCCTATAACTATATAGCAGTTGCGATTTGTCAAAGCTATGGTTTCCTGATACTTCGTGTTTTGTATTTATGCTTTTAAGAAAGCCAGACACGTGGGTAGATAGATTATTGAAACGAATGTTAAATACGACGGACTGCCTGCAATGTATTTTTTTTAGATATATGAAGTTTTGTCAATACTCCTCAAACTGTAAAATTTAAGTAGAAGTAAGACTTTAGTTTTAATTACTGTTTGGGTGGTGACAGCGGCCAGAACTACAGTGAGACTTTCACCGAGAATAACATGGAGAAGAAGGCAAATATTATTCACGGTGAAAATAATCCTTCATTCTCATAACGCCTTAATGGTTATTGTCTTCATATTACAAGATGAATTGTCTGGTTGATGTCATGGTTCACATTCAAATTCAAGGGTTTCGAGAGTTTCAATATTGCCCTGCCTTGGTCCTCAAAAGAATCTTTGTAAGCTTTTTACCTAGCTGTCCCATAGTACATTGACGCCAAATGGCCGTCAATAATTTCATTTCTGAGAATTAATTTCAAGAGCGGTAAACAAGTTTGAATGTCATAGATCATTAAAGAAGTGAAAATTAGAAATTTCAGGGAATTCTTTTGTCTTACTAAGTATCTTAAAAAGTTGTCAAAATTTGGTTTGTTTATAATACAAATCTGGATACTAGCACATAACTCTTTATTTCTTGTAAACATTATTATGTTGTTATTGATTTTTGGGAAATTCAAATAAAACAAAATACTAAAGTTTCAATACACAAAATAGAGACAAATTAAACTTTATCAGCTTTATAAGTTTCACTGTTTTAAATATTTACTTGATGACACATAAGTATAATAAGCATTTTACAACACTAGTCGCTGTCCGAGGTATTGCCTTACACTGTATTTACACTCGTGTGTTTTCAGGACCTTGAAGGAAACAAAACAGATCCATTGCTTGTGTATGGAAGTGTTACACTGATTGGAGGGCTACTTACTCTTCTGCTTCCAGAAACGCTGAATATCAAACTTCCGGATACCCTTGATGAAGTAAACGAAACACAGAAAGCATCGGAAAGAACGTCATTAGGAGAAATAAATTACGCCACCTATCAGTCTGAAGAGAATGTGTGGGACCACAGGTTGTGAAGTAAACCGTCCTAAAACACTACCAACATATCAACTAAACGAGGAAAGCCGTCGACCGATAAATTCAATTAAGAATAGAATAAAATGATTTTTAACATTGTTCTGTACAAAATGGGATTTATTTGGATTCTTGCCCGTCCGGATAACGTATCTTACTCGTCTATAGGCTCGTCCAATATGATTTTGAATGGGTACTCATTCAAATGAAATATTGTACATATCAATGTTAAATAACCTAATAAGATTGATTCCACACCATTATACCATTATATTCTCATATAATAGCAGTATATTTCTTTTACAGTTTTTATATACAGGAACAAGATTTTTTTATATTATATCAATGTATTTCTTGTACAATACCAGTTTACATGCATTATTCTACAATTTTAGTTTATTACTTGTTCTATATCAATATATGTATCGCATTTCTGTCCCTAACTTTTCTGTGAGTACTACATTGTTTACATTTCTGGTACGTAATTTTAACAATTGGGACTATGCTACATCAGAAGAGGCGTTAGAAGACAATTTTGAACGTCAGCCGGTTGGTCAATAAAAACAAATCCAAGGCTGCTCTCATTTTGCTCGAATACGTTCTATGCTTCCAAAAGGATTACCTGATAGATTTTATTAGGCTATGTTGTTTACGTGATTTCATGTACAGATGTTACTAGATCTTCTAGTAAAATTCAGACGCTTTTAACAAGTCGTCGTCTGTAACCTGCATTATGTGCTGTTTTCACTGGCATCGGAACAGCGCAACAAAATAACATCAGCATTTAATCAGCAGCATATGTTGTTTCCAATGCACAATAAATCCTCTTACACCGCTATCTTACTGGGCACATAATTATCTAATTGGAAATCTTTCAATTTGAGATGATTTCCAAGATTAAACTGACAGATAGATTTTGATTTAGCACTTTGTATACTGAGTTATGATAAAAACTTATTACGGGAGCTGACCGACACAACAATATATGTTAGCATGGGGGATAATATGAAATGAGGGGACCTACCAGGTAAATTATGTGAGCAAGTTTTCATATAGATGAATGAAGAATAACTATCAGCAAACATGAAAGCCATCAATTACACGTCTAGTCACAAAATACAAATTTACTTCGGATAAGCATTATCTGAAAAGCTACAAAAACTTGTACAAAATGACAGAATTTTGACAAACTTTTTCCAGTGACAATTTCTGGAAAAAAGCTTCGGTCAATGGAAAACCTAGAGTGATTAGATATACAAAGAAGCAAAAACTAATAATATGATAAATGTTATTTACACGTGCAAAGAACCCTCCTCTGCCAAACGTTCGATTAAGTTTTGTTTCAAAGCCTTGGAATCCGTTTTTAGAAGATTTAATTCTTTGAAAACGAATTAAATGTAAAGATTGTCAATACTTACATTGTTATATTTTGTTACAAATTGATGGCAAATTGACCGGTTTTGTGATTTGTGTCAGCCCTTTTAAATGCATTATGTTGTTATGTACATCAAATTAGGAATTTACGAAAATGCTATAAGAATATGTGATTTACTAATGTTATGATTTTTCAAAACAATCATACAAAATCACACCAGGAAAGAAATTTTTCGTAAGAAATGTAAAAGACTTTTTTTAAAGTAGCAAACGCAAGTCTAGATATAGATTGTGTCAAGAGTATATTGTTAATAAAATTTAATTAAAATATTTAAAACATGTTAGAAACATTTAGCAATCATCTAAAGAAGTAATTCGTAGATATTTTTACATATTATTCAAACCGTCGTTTAATTTTTAATAATTACATTCACACGATTAGTAAATATTTTTAAAATTTATGAAACATTAAATCCTATGTTAAAAAACGCACCGCTGAAATGTGCACACTGAATGTCACTAGTTGAGATTCGACTCGTCCCTTGTGTTATTTAAGCGAAGAAGTGTTATCTACGCTGAGACCAGAGGTCCAACCATCCGTGTAAGTAGAATTATACTTATTACATAGTGATTTTGCCGCGACCGGACGATTAGTTCGAGATAATGGAGGTGTTCGGGCGCTCCGAATTCGAGCAAAGGGAGGCTTTCGAGCGAACGAAGTTGGAATATCTTCCTCCCCCTTTTTCTATATTTTGCATAAAATTAATATGTACTTGTGGAATTTTTGGAGCAACCCGTCTATAATGTTTTCCGTTACAGATTAATTTTGCGTTGGGCCTACATTGCAAATGATTATACTTTGGTTTAATAAAAATGTTTCATAATACTTACTTTTTAAATCTTCCTTTTACACAATCCTGTCGAATCTTTTTTCTACATTATTTGTCAAATTTTCAATTGAAAATGAATCATGGAATCGTGCAAGCTTTACAAAAATCAAAAGATTAGTTAAGCTCCTTACAATATTCTATTGATTAATCATTTCGATATACCTGTGCATGTACAATGCCAATAGTTCAATTTTACGGCATATAAGTATTCTATCAAAATTTTATTACCGGTTTTTGGCATATGGTGAATCATTTGACAACGGTTGACATGCATTATAATCTTCTAAATGGATTTTATGCATATAATGACTAACTTACCATTTAACATGATATACAACGGATGATTAAAATCTATTGTGAAATATCAGCTATCAAGCTTCATAAATAATCGTCAACAAGTCCATTTTATGGCATTTTGCATTGTCCTACTTTCGCTTAAATAATGAGTTCTGCGTATAACAAAATAGGCTGCATGTTTAATCCTAAGCCTGCTACATTTGTACAATGGACTGGTTCGTCATTCAATTTGGGCAATACCATTTATTTTTTAAAGGGGTGTTCGCTAAAAATTTACTGACCGAATAGCGAACAGTGCAGACCATGATCAGACTGCACGGATGTGCAGGCTGATTTTGGTCTGCACTGGTCGCAAAGGCAGAAGCATTTGCCGCCAGCAGGCTAAAGGTTAACAGATAATTATATGACAACTCGCAGGTCCATATTTTGCGCTATGTGACAGGTCTGTATTCAACACATGTTTTTTGGTCTAATAGGTATGGAAAACTAAAAATGAAACGGTAAAAGCTAATTTCTGGCGTCATGTAATTAAACACTTATTGAATGGCTAACAGGTCCTTCTTACCTCGGACCGAAAAGGCATTCAATAAGTACATGCTATTACATTAATTTTTTTTATAATATCATTAATATCTTACAGTCACGTTGTATTTTAGTGGGACAAAAAAGACAAGAAACTTGTTAACTCATTTAAAACGTAAATTAATGTATGTTTTTATGCTGGTGAATTATTAATAAGGACTTTAACAGTCTTTATGCCTAGCGGATGGACTTAATGGAAATGATCTGTTACTAGTCAGCGATAGTGCACATGCACATTATTATAAACTGGTTATAATTGGACATTGACGAAGATTATTATTCTATGTGCATCATCGTTTTTGATGTCATAATATTTATTTCTCGAGGGAAATATTGCTTGCATTATCCTTCCAGTAATGCAACATATATACGTATTACGGTCATTATTCTAACAACAGCCACAAAAAGCCATTTATGATATAACATGCATGAAATGGCAAGCCTGTTCGTTCTAGCAGCATGGTTCGAAAAGATTTTTGACTTTTTGTTGCTCTGAAATGCAACATTTATTGTCAGATATGAATAATTAAGAGTTTTCCTATATTCAAAACGGTATAATAGCAATTTAACTGATGTAACTTGCGTATTTTCAGACAAAACACCGTATTTGAGAGGAACTTGCAACATGATAACTTTATTTTAGACAAAACGGCAAATTCAAGTGGAACTTGCAACAAACCATGTTCGTTTCCGACATAACCGTAAAGTTAAGTGGAACTTGCAAGAAATTGAGTTTGTACTCAAGCTGGCGACAAGATAGAAGAAGTGTTTAACGTCTTAAAATTAAGGGATTATAAGCAAATACATAAGAGTACCAGAAGATCTATATGTATGAACGGTCGGAGTGCTGCAATACAGTAGATAGAATTCTTTTGCATGAATTCAGCGACATATATTGATCAGACAATTCCTTCTTTCATCAAACAAGGTGACTGCAATATGTATACAAAATATATCTTATATCTTAATCGTGGCAAGGTCGTAATATTCGCGTTGCAAATAACATATCATTTAACAAATGATACTAAAGGTCACTTAATCAATCGTACAGACATAAAGACATCTATCATTTCCCTAAGTATTATTTGCACATGAAGTATCACATTTCCTGTAATGTTACAAATAATTTCTACGAGAAATATCATCAAAGACGGTTGTCAAGTTCCATGTAATTGATGAGCTTATAGATTGAACATTAATGAAAACAGTGGTATTTGTAGTCTAAATGCTGTATGATTCTTTAAAATACACCCCAATTTCTGATGTATAGTTTAAATTAACAACACTCCTTTTGAACTGTCATGATTAACATTATTGAAATAAATTAGTTTTTGTTTCTTTTAACTGTATTCCATGTATTTTTTAGTTGTATTGTTTAAGTGGTCATTATTAAAATGAGACACAATTGGTTAATTTAATGAAATCATTGAGTGGCATAAAATGCAGCAAAGCACAACAATAATAGACCAACTTTTATCGAGACTGTTCTGAGTGGTGGTGAAATAGGCAACACCCTTCACGTCATTTGGCACTTGTTGCTAATTACGCGAGAGATGAATAGAAATTGACTTAACATTACTGTTTTTAGTTACCTTTTGGTACATGACGCAAAGTCAATGATAAATTTTAAAGCGTGACCTATTTTTATGTAGATTTATGCAAGTGACGTTCAAGAAACATATTTACATGCAACAATTTAATATTATGTCTGAATCATAAAAAAAATGATATTTTTTATAATTTACCAAAGAAATCATATCTCTTATTAAGCTTTAAATCCGTCACCCAAGCTTTGATGCTTTGGCGAACTACAGTAAACAAAAGATCAAGAAACAATCCAGCTAAACTCATTTCCAGATAAATGTAATCATGGTTTGTACAGTCTAGAACTTAGTATACACTTTCTTTGTTACAATCGTCTACAAACAACACAAAACGAATTAATCTAGCCAAACTGATTTATATAAATACTGAATGCTAGAATAAATGAACAAATACTATTCTCAAGAAAGGCAAATGATTGAATTAACGTTTAGAAGGATATTTCAGGTTTTGAAATTTGAACATCGCCAGATCATAGAAAGAAAGTTTTAGAGTGGTTTTATATGCAAATAGAACAGCATAATGATATACATTTCTGGACAGTTAAACGCCTTTAAAAGCTCACCATACAACAGTTACATGCATTTGCAACAATGTACTAGTGCTGAAATTTCACATTACTAGGTTGAACATCGCTTTCAAAATATTCTAAAATTGTTTATTTTTTATTTCTTTACAAATGGAATTTCTAGAAAGCGATGTTTAACAAAAAGCAATTCTATTAAACACAATAAAAATACGTTCATAACAGAGCCTTTGAGGTTACATGTACTTTAGTTTTAAATAGACAAATTCTTTATGAAAGAGTTTTATTGTTATTTATTTCGATTTAATGAGATTTATATGCAATAATAAAACATTATTAAAATCCACAATATCTCAGAATTAGTTAATACAAAAACACAGGCCAGTAGCTCGACTAATGTGGAAATATGTGTGTAACACAGTGTGGCTCATTAACTATTGATACGGCGTGTTGCTTGACTAAGAAAAATTTTCTCCAAAATTATTATTAAAGGTTTTTATTAAACTCACTTTATAACGGAGGTCATAAAGAAAATATGCATTGTACAAGAACCTTAACTCAACTGTCCTAACATGTTTAAATTGTGTACCTTTATCAAATATAATTGACCGGCACAAATATTCAAGGGTTGAAGGAATTTGATCTTAAACTGCTAACAAAGATGGAGAATATTGAGAGTAAGTGCAGTGACGAGGAACTATAACATTATCTTGCACATTTTTGAAATATCTCTCTTAATTTTATTTACTCTTTACAGTCATGTTCGTAAAATTCCTCTTGGAATTACGAAAGGGATTCTGCTTTTAACCCAATGAGGGAGAGCAAAGTACAAGAACCATTACTCAGCATTTGTTACTTCTTTAATTATCTCTCTTTGTTGTTAAGGCATAACTTTTAAATGCTGCGAGTATTTTATCAAAATTGCATACAAAGATGGAGGAATTTTGATCAAACTTTTCACAACGAAAGACAAGAACCATAACAGAGTTATCCCCATTTAGTGAACTTACTTTATGCGCGTGATAAAGAACACTTGAAGACCTGCAGTGTGTATAAACCAGATAGTGATATCGCAATCGCAAACGTATTGAACATAGCTTACATTATTTTCTTCACTTTCACTAATATGCATGCAATTCATTATTCCAAACTATTTTCTCTTTTTGGCCGCCTTTATACGAAACATTTGCTTTGGTGTGGAGATGGCCCATATCCTACATGGCTCTTTTTCTCTTTGGAAAATGAATTCATACAAGATATGATGATATTATATGTATTTCTCTGACTTTGTGATGTAGTTTAGGGACGTTATACTACTTAAGTAATATTAGCGATTAAAATCGATCAATTTTCTCTTACAATAAGGCATGATGTGTTTAATAGGTAAACCTTCTGATCCAAAATTGCCAGGTTGTCTGCTCTGTACATATAATAAATAGTCGTGGAGGGTTTCCTTCAAAGATGTATTTGTATCGAGTCAAACAGTCCTGCGAAATTTAAATGGAAATATGTCTTGGCACTCGGCAACGTGATCATTAATGCTATATAGAAATTTTTAAGTATCTGTTATAAACAGAAATCTTTTTATTATCATTTTCTTAAAGCTTTGCATGTCATAATAATAGAATGTTTTTCCCGAGATAAGTCGCGTTTCTAGTAACCCCATCCGGAAAAGTGAAGTATCAGCTCAAATGCCAACTTAAAGATACTTTGCTGGTTTTCATAAATATTTTTAATTTCAATTTTCTTTTTATTTCTTTGGAAATGTAATCGCTCTGCCTATTTTGAATACATACTTATTTTGAAGATGTTTACACTTGAAAATTATAACATTTTATGATTGTCAAACTATGTGTTTCAATGATGTAAATAATCAAATACCGTATTTATCTAATATACGTCTTGTGGATAAATTGCGATAGATTTCATTTTCTTTTCATACAAACCAATAGATTCCAATGGTTTACAAATAATTTTACATTTAACGTGAACAAACTTATTTTTGGTCAATATGATCGCTCATGACAACGACGATGACGACGACGACAACAACAACAACTACAACAACAACAACAAACGTTGTGTAAAATGGTACAAAAGCATTTCTCGTTTCATACATCTAAAATGATATGAGTAAGCTTACGGCAAAAATACATTCTCCTTATAGAGTAATTAGGGACCAGTTAAAGTACAACAAATAAAGAATCATCATGAGCTCTGTTCTTTAAGTAAGTACCATTTAGAGATTAAGTTATCTTTCGGAAACATTACTTTCACAGTAACATCTAGAAAATGTGACTGTTTTGCACTCTTTATAATTTTGTAGTTTTTTCTTGTCATTGGTTAAATACCGCATTCATTGGTGAAGGAAAGGACAAACACATATCTTCATACTTTAGCAAACAATATTTATGTCCGTATCGCGTATTATTTTCTTTTCTTTTAACATCATTTAACAGTAAAGGACATCATGAATATCTTATGTATTAGGAAAGAATATAAAACTTGAACGTATTCTAATAAAACATTTTCTAGTTATCAACCGTAATAATTAAAAATTATCTGTCAAGTGTACTCAAATTTGTCCTGCTGACTATTTTAGACTTACAGTAATTTTATTGATAAGAAAAGAACGAACAGATATGATATAAATCAATTATTTCATATTTGCCGACACTCTTCTGACGAGATATTTCACTTCAGTGTTACACAATAGATTAAACATACTGCATCTTTAATTTTCGATTTTGCCAAATTAGCTTAAGTAGTTCTGCTGATTATTCTGTAAAAGATTTATGTTTAGCTTCAGGCTTTGCCTTACAATACGCCTTACCTCTGAAAAGATATTGGCCTAATTTCCTCGATGAAGTCTTACGAAAAATCAGATAAGTATGTTAATGACTGCAAAAACATGACTCAAAAGCAGTTTATCCGAGGATTGTGTTAAAAGTAGTAAGTCGGTTTTAAATAAATGTACATTTACTTCGCTAATACATTTCTTACGCTTCAGTCATAAAAAGTAACTTAAGTTCATCTAAGTGCCTTGTAAACAAGAGCTCTTTTCAATAGGGCATAACACGCCTGTTCGCAAACTGAATGAGGCAGGACGGTACAAGTGGACATTAAAAGGAGCAAATACTTTTGAGATGTAGATGGAGAGGAGGGGAAGAGGGGAGAGACTTATAAAACACAAAGAAACACAATATACTGCAAAGTCATATAGAACGAGTAAATTAAGTGCAAAGTAGAAACTGATTAAGGGGCTGAGAGGAAGGGAAATTTTATGTGTGGGAGTGGGGAATATGGTTGAGGGTTCTGCATAAGAGGCTTAGAACAGAAATTGTTGACGAACGGACGCCATTCTATAGTACGTCCCGTTTTTTAAAAGGGATGTATAAAAATCATTTGTTTTATTAGCTGAGACGATGGATTGAAGCAAAGGATATCACAACGTTTCATGTACAACCTTTTCTAAATTGTGCTAGTATTCGGTGGCAATCAACTTGAACATGATCTATGTTACCGTAAAATCTGTTTGCCTTAACAGAGAAAATAGAGATAAAGTTTTGTTTTAAGAATAAAACATTATTCATCATTTCTTGAGACTGTTGAACATAGTAGACCAGTTTAAAAGTACTGACTTTTCAGGAACGTACTTTCATTACTTTTCCAGACTAGCTGGCGTTATTTGTTTTCCAATATGACAACTGGAACAGAATAGCTGGTGGAGTAAATTGTTTGTAAATAAAAAGCTGACCTTTCCGCCTTTTTCTACTTAAAACAGCAAAATGTTCAATTTGAACTTGTGGATGCTGATGATTATAAATTTCAAGAGAAAAGATATAGATCTCTAATGATTTATATTTTACTCAAAATATCCATTAAAAATATTCATCTATATTGCTTTTCTAAACACAATTATATATAATTGAGCCGTGCCATGAGAAAACCAACATAGTGAGTTTGCGACCAGCATGGATCCAGATCCGCGCAGTCTGGTCAGGATTCATGCTGTTCGCTTTTAAAGCCTACTGCAATTTGAGAAACCGTTAGTGAACAACATGGATCCTGACCAGACTGCTTAGATGCGCAGGCTGCTCTGGATCCATGCTGGTCGCAAACCCACTATGTTGGTTTTCTCATGATGCGGCTCATATGTTGTTAGAATATAACTTATACTGCGATAATGTGAATGTTATGTTAGATGGATATAAGTGCAAGATCCAGAATAAGCTGTTTAGCCTATCTGGCGTAAATTGTCCATACTTTTTATTGAATGTTAGTAAGTTAAGTGGGACGAGAAGGGGCTAAAACTTTGTAATCAGATTTTTAACATTAACCACTGCGTCCACCCTCGCTAATTGGCATAAAACATCTGATTGTTATGGTCTGGAAATAACCATTCAATGATGCAGTTGTAAAAATGAAATGCAAGTAACTAGGTCACAAATGTAATATCAATGTATTTTTCCTAGACAGATATATGTTTTCTGCTTCGTAACATCAGTATCCGTAGACTAGATTTATTTCCCCCAAGAGACCCTTTGTTAAGATGTTCCAAATATGTGTACATCATCCTTTCCAAATTAATGTCAGTTCTAGTAACTAGAATTCATCACAAGATTGAATGGGAAGGAAAATAAGCACCCTTTAAGTTTTAAGAGCACTTCGCAAACAGTTTACCAATGAATATTGTATTGACTTATTGCCGTAATTAATTACACAGACATGATCTATTGGCATAGAACAATGACAACTATAATGAATAATGAATGCATGCATTTAGGCCTTACTTAAAACACAAAAACAGATCGTGGTTCAATATTTCAACGTGTCTCGCCAACACATTGAAAATATGTTAAAGTTAGTTTTATGATACGGAAAGAACGAGCATCCTTTAGTTATAAATGATGGCATTATTAGACTGATTGTATTGTTGATGAGTGTTCTTTGATGTGATTTCATTTAATCCACTTTAATCTACTTCATATAAGTCCACACTTTTTTTCTTAAAGATGGCCTGTAAGGAATATGTATACTTTTCATTTGTTATTAAGTCAAATTTTATTACCTAATACCTTAACAATTGAATTTACTTATGTTAGAAACCAATTAGCTGTTATGTTTTATAGTATCAAACAAATTGATACGATCTTTCAAATTTCATCTGATACATAGATTCCCTAACCCTGCTTTAACGTTACTGTTGTTTAAGGAATAATATACATTGTGTATCTCATTTTAGTGATTTGTCGCTGAATAAATCATTGTTTGGAGTTCAGATGCGAAGGAATTATAACACGAGGGCGCAGCCCGAGTGATATAATAATACGCATCTAAACGACCAGCAATGATTTTATTCAAGAGCAAATTACTAAATGAGATATATTATTTAGATTCTAACACGTTATCAAGGACTTTGAAGCACATCCTTGACAGCATTCTCTAAATATTTGCCCGTTTTCAATTGGTTTCTTTTCCAGCGCGCCGCTATGCCGTTTGACGCTATGACGTTATAATTGTGATATAATAATACGCATCTGAACGAACAACAATGATTTTATTCAAGAGCAAATTACTCAATGAGATATATTATGTAAATTCTAACACGTTATCAAGGACTTTAAAGCACATCCTTGGCGGCATTCTCTAAATATTTGCCCGTTTTAAATTTGGTTTCTTTTCCAGCGCGCCTCTATGCCGTTTGACGCTATGACGTTATAATTGTAACGTCAGAAGAGTAAATTGTTGTATAAAAATTCACTGTTTTCAGCCTTTTATGTTTAATAGGAAAATGAATCGGATCGTGTTAGAATTAATTATAAAATCATAACTTGCAGTCAGTGGTTCAAATAAATGAATAGTTATTCAGTGCCTAAACTACACATAAATGCACCCGCACCGCTTAATTTCAAATGTGGCAAAAATGTATTATTCATCATATTTATTATTAACTGTCTGTTCCTACAGAACGCATGAATAGTTATTTTGTGTACGAAGTAAAATTGTACCGGTTATATATGACCATAATAACACTAATGCTCGAGGGGATATTTCAACAAATACCACCTTTCTTTAGCTGACTTACTGCCTAGGACAGGTTACTGCTTAATTCCGGTGGTCACTAAAGCAAGTGCAACTGTACATGTACAAAGCAAATCAGGTATTCTAAGAGTTCTAAGGCAAATTAAAAATCATTCTTCAGATTCACATTGAAATAAGCTAACAGTTTCTAACATAAGGTAATGATGTTTTAAATCAGATTTTTACATTTTTCTTTCGCTTTGTAGCCTAACTATAGTAAAGGAACCAGCGTGGGAGCCATCTGGTCTATCGCGTAATGGCGGACAGGTTTTTGAACACTACTTTTTCACTTGGCATGGCAGTAGATGTCTAAATTAAAACTAGTTTCTGTTTAAATTTCATTGTGGATGTATTTTTGACATTTTGGTAGGAAAAAAGGGAGTCCAGGTTGTATTTGGTGAAGTGAAGCTCAATTTTAGTATGAATAGTACTTCCAGGTCACAGCAGTGTGATTTTGATGTGATTTTACAGTAAGCAAATGTAACAAGAGAAATGACCCCTACATTTCTCTTCATTTTGTATCAGTTTTTATCATAAAACTGAGGTAAGGATTTGGTCTCTGAAATGGGTCTAGCTATGTTTGGTAGCTCTTTAAAAATGTCAGTTTTATATAGAATATATAGGGATAACTATTTATCTGTTTGTGGCCTTGTTAACAAAATTTTCAAGTTACCGGTGTCACCGTAAGAAGTACATTTACATTAATTTTACCAGTGTTTCCCATGGGAACATTAATTAAGCATTAAATCCATTAGTGCCTAAATTCTAATGAAACAAATTGTAAAGTACTATGCTACATACAATTACAAATCTATGATGCTACACTACGCGAACCTATCACATACGTTTCTGTTTTTTTTTTCTTTTTTTCTTTTTAAGAATTTAATTATTGTTTTGCACGTTAATGGGACAGTAGGAAGCCGAGCAGTTATATACAACTAATATAAAATATTTTCAATCTCCATGTACTGTCAATAGTGCATCAAATATGTCAATGTTTTAACTTATTGACTTGCAGAATGCAGCGGCAGTTATCACACATGTTTGCCAGTATTTAAATGTGTGTAGTCCCGTTGAAATGTTCATTTATGTAATAAAACCTCATTAGCTTTAAAACAATGAATTATACATGCTTCCTTTTGCAGAAAAGTACTATAATTCTCCAAAAATCGAGTAATATGTCCGTTGCAGAACCATGACTATTTTTCGATATACAGTTATTCGCATATAAATACAGAACAATTAATAAATATGTCGTTGCACTCCATCAGATAGGAAGCCTTCCAACTTGACTGAAGAAAAATTTCATTCAAACACCTAACATGAACCTTATGTCGCATTCTGTTAATAACTTTCATGAACTGAAAATAGAAGTAGACATTACTGAAATGAACCGTTCCTTGAAATACATTTTAGAAGGAATAGAAAGTTCAGTCTGGAACTTTTATAGAACAACGTGACACCTTCTTTCAAATTTGTAGAAGACCAATGGAAGCGCTGATTTTTTACGAAATGCCTAATTCTAGCATTTAGTTGTTTCCCAGTGCCAGAAAACGTGTCAAATGAACACTAAACGACGTGAACGCGATGACGCACGGATATCATGATGATCAATAAATTAACAGCTTACAAGACCAACTGCCGCTATTATGAGCTACCTCTAAACGAATATGAGAGTGAACACTGTACAAGTAAATCTAATATAAAAAACAATAAATGTATTTGGTTACACGGTAAAGACAGCTTGGAGACCAGACTTGCGATGGAATAAAACTTTAATGTTTGCCAGTTCCCTTGACTATAGTTTTAGCGTATCATTCATAATAAATAACGCAGACCTGTACATTATAGCGAAACGTGGAATTTACAGTATTCTGTATTTGTGTGAAACTGTCTGAGTTAGGGTTATGCATTCAGGATATCACTTGCTTGAAACGTGTTCAAAAGCGATGGAAAATTTCCCGGAGATACTGTAAGAATGATTTAATATTTTCAGTGTTATTAAAAAATCCAAAAGTAATACAATACAGTTGTTTATTATCTGAGCGTTTATATATTTCTAGTTGTGATATGTTATTCAAATACAGGATCACATTGCCATTTTGGATAATATTATATGAGATATTGACATGGTTAAAAGACTCATTTAAAATGAGATTCTAATAAGTTTGTCTCTGTTAAAACGCTAGAATGACATCACGTTAAAGTGCGGTGTTGTCAAAGTTTTTGTTGTGACCAAGAAAGACCACTTCTATATTTTATCTACTGTTTCAGATTAAGGGCATATTAGAAAAATTATAGCAAAAACTATTTATACACTCGGACGGTACTACGTCTTACAAATAATTTCACTCGGGCTGCGTCCTCGTGCAATTATTACGCTCGACGTATAACCGCCCATAAAGCACTCTTTTGCTATAAATTATTTCTTAATTCTCGAGAGAGTTTAGATTTTTTATCAATGTTTGAGAATAAAATAAATCAAATAAGTTTGTTATTAAATTAGTGATATACGTATAGATGATAAAATATATAAAACACTGGTGTTTATTGGGAAAACCAGTTTGAAATTACATGTAACTGAAACAATTTTACTTCTCTATTTCGTGTTTTAACATTGTTAATTTGCGAACGCCAGAGACTTCTAATACGTGTCTTAATGTAACATTTTAATATAGAGGATTATTTCTTGCATACCAGACGGGGATTTCCGGTATTTTTGCCGGTGCTGGAAAAATCCATCTAACAACCCGCTGTAAATGACCTATTACGAACTACATATATGTAGAAGATTTATGTAGTAATTTATATTTAAAATTATCTTATAAAACGGAATAAAAATCCAATACCTTTGACAGTTCCTCTTTGTTCCTGAGATCATATTTCTCGATTCAAAAAACATTATTTTATCCAAAAATTATAACGTTACTCTGCAACTTATAAAACAAAACCGGAAACTAAGCTTTGTCGTTTGTCTTTGAACGTCATGACGTCTTTCCTGTTTACAGACGTTGGTTTCCCGCGCTTTGTTAAATACGCTATTATGAGAAAAAGTTCTAAAAAGAAAACTGTCGATTGAGTTTATGTTTACAATAATTTCTTGAAAATGGTATGCAAGAAAAGGATTCGATCACTGGCTTAAGGCTCCGAGTTACCGCGTAAACAGTTTCTTGAGAGCCAGATATTCCCATCTGCACCTACAACTAGTGAAAGAAGCTTATAGTATTTAGTATTTATATAGAGGATATTTGTTTGTTTGCAGTGAGATATCGAAATATATCATCACCGATAAGGGAGACAATTGAATATTTTCACGAAGGCGGAGCCTGAGTGAAAATATCAGAATTGTCTCCCTTATCAGTGATGATATATTTCGATATCTCACTGCAAACAAACAAATTTTCTTTTTATTTTATGCTAGTTTGTGAAGATCAACGAATTTTCTCTTTATTACGTGCATAAATGTTCATATAAATCCAATATTTCATGACGAAATTCGGATTTATTTAAGCTACCGTGTTACATATTATACATCCGCTAAATTACCATGGACACTTAGGCACATTAATATCGAATATTGGTGATTAGGTTCATTAAATCAACACGACGCCATTTTGTTTTTAAAAACAAAAACTGCATTTAAATATTTTGTGTAAAAATACACAGTCCGCGGCTAACAGAGACATTGACAAATGCCGGTAGTTATGTAGAAGCATATTTAAAACTTTTCGGGTCAATCCGTCAGTTCGTTGAATAACCGGAAGCTTGCTCTGTTTACCAAAACACACGCTGAAGGTCAGATGAAAAAAAACAACACTAGAAATCTAAACAACTGTGGAATATGCGTAAGTCCTTGGAAAATCAAGCTGCAGAATTAAATATCATCATGGATTCAATAGAAATAGCCAGGAAATATTGATCTAGGAGCTGCATAGCATAACAAAATGGATGGAAGTTGGAACACAACTGGCTGGGCTTGGAGTTGGAGTGGGAAAGTACTTCGACGAAAATGATGGCATATTACGTAAGGTTGAGTTGATGTCTTGTGATAATTAACTAAGACAACAACCAACTAAATGTGTTGTCGCCAGTAAAATCTACCACACGATAGTGAACCAATGGAAAAAGTAGAGGAAACACACATGTCCGTAGCTACATCAATGGCAAGGCCTAGCAACCAAGCTGACAAAGGTAGCATTATTTCTTTTGCAAATTTAATTATATAGCTAGTCTGTTCTATATATGATTGTCTAGCAGTTCAAGACTCCTGTATTGCTTGAGTATTAGTATAATTCAGTAATTTTAAAGGTAGCAAAGGGAGGTAATTAAAGAATATATTTCAAGGGAGATCATTTATCTGGAAAAAAAAGAAGTTCGGCACTGTGAGTGATATCGATTTATATCTCACTGCTATTTTCCAGTATTTCACCAATAAGCATAAAATAAATTCTTATATATACATAGTTTTGACTTACTGAAGTTTGGTTTTGATCAATGTTATAAAATGTTAAAACGGATTGATGTTCATACGCAATATACTCACTGACTTTGTATTCACTTTGTACCTAGAAGTCAATTGAAAAGCGTTATATCAATATCATGTATCCAATATGGTAGAATTTTTAACAGAAGGAGAAATGTATCAATGAGAAAAAAAATATATCTATTTATTCTTCTTTCTCTTAATTCATAGGTTTTGTCTCCGAAAAAAAAAGATAAAGATAAGATAAGAGAAGAGAAATGCCGATATTTTGTGTCTGAAGTTTAACACGAACTAACATATCACTCTGAAACTACATTTCAAAATATTCTTTTTATTATTTAAAAAGAATATTTTGAAATGTAGTTTCAGAGTGATATGTTAGTTCGTGTTAAACTTCAGACACAAAATATCGGCATTTCTCTTCTCTTCTCTTATCTTTATCCTTTTTTCGGAGACAAAACCTATGAATTAAAATTTTAGCCTTTTTCTCTAAAAACAGATATAACATAATTTTAATTCGGCATTTAAAATGGTACGCTTTCTGTCACTTTATTGATTCATTTGCTTATGCGAAAAGCATGTCGGTGGTCAAAAGTCATAATTTAACCAATTCTTGTTTAGGGTGTTTTCCTGAATTACAGAATAATACGACCAGACTTTGTCTTGTATTGAAGGTTAAAAGTTTAATATATTGCTACTTTCTTGGAAAATCTGTATCTCAATATATTTAGTAGGCGTTATTCTGCTGTGTTTTGATACGTTTCATCATGGTAATTTGGAAAGGGTAAAATAACATAATTTTATTCTTTATCTACTTTATCAATCCAATCGTGAACGTCCATTTGCAATACGTGACCGTACAATATATTACCTTATTGGACGCACGTGCGTACAAAAAAAATCCTGTATTTTTTCGTATTCGGACGGTTCAAAAAGTTCTATGTTAAACATACGATAAAGCCCGAAACGCGTGGAAATGTTCCGAATGAAAAGCGGCGCTCTTAGTAAAGTAGGCGCTCTCAGAAATTGATTATTCGTCTTGAAATCAGGAAGGCAGAATTACAATATTCAGTGAATCATCTTTAATTTAAACTAAAATAAAATAGCTTAACTTATAGAATAAAAAGGTTCTTTAACATTGAACTCTATACAATACGAGATATATTTGGCCTAGTGGCCCGTCCAATATGGTTTTCTCAGCTAGGTACTCGTCCAAATCTCCGTATTGTACAGATCAATGTTAAATACCCTATAGTAGTATATTTGAAATAAGACTCCGTAGAATATATACAATATTTACGAGGTGCAGTTTTGTTATAACTGATTGAAATAGTGTGCAAGATACACCGATAGAAAAGTATGTTTTCAGTCTTTAGAATGATATCATAAGCAGATCTTATCCGAAAGTAGTGTAATCTGAGCGAATAAAATGAAGTCAACAGAAATTCCAACAAAAGTACTTTAATCTATTTGCAGTAAGTATTGAAAATATAAAAAAAATGCTGCTTATTGACTGAGAAATCAATATGCTAAGAATGTATGATAAAGACCATCCCCGCTCGTCCCTGTACGCAATTCAATTAGTTCTTGCAAAATTATGACATTATTTAACATAATTACATAATTATGTATCTTGCACTATTCCAATCACTTCGTACAAAGTTATGAGGCTAGTATTTTCATAATTTTGAAAACAATCCTCATGCGCATGCGCGAAATACATTCAAATTTCATTCCATTTAATGGAATTGACTTGCTTTCAAAGTTTCAGAAAAAATAGCATCATAAATGATTTTTATTCTTTATGAGAAATAGATGTATAGTAAAGAGCCAAACAATTTATTTCTAAGAACACAAATTACCACTGGGTGCATCAATATCCCATCTATAATAACATAAATAACATTGAAACATGACAATAATCGTTCCCAATACTTCTTGTTGCAATTATTTATGTGTTTTAAATTGCAAGAAATGCGATACAACAAGACGAAATATTCCATAAAGAAATTTATGTCTATACGATTGATTGTGTGAGCTTTTTGTACCATAGGCTTCTCTCATATTCTGTTTATGAGGATATTAGTAAGTTTTTTCACAAGATAAACATTTTAAAATGAAATTTGGAGTGATTTTGCCGTAGTCGTCCAATTTATTTCATGTTTGAAAATCGAAGAAGTTTTTTGATTATGACTTAATTGTATGTTATTAAATTTGCAATACAAGATAGTATTTGCAGTCACACAAGCGCTGAGCAGACACAATGCTAGGTTTAAATTTATCAAATGAGTAAACTGTAAGCAGATTATAGACACCATGCGGCTCCGCCATGTTTACGGAGGTCGAATTTATTGGGTCGGGTTTCCTGAAAAGAAATACTTTAAATTCCCTATAAATTAATTTACACTTCTCGAATTCCTATTTACAAATTTGCCACGGTTGCCAGAAAAGCAGTGATTTTCACGAGGTGTTCAAACGTATGATGGAGGTCATCACTTTGTACTTTTACTATTTAATCACAAAGTGGGAAAGCGCGACATGAATAGTTTTATTAATAGAATAAATTATATATATTAAATTGATTATATTACTTACACATGTCCAGTTAACACTATGCATACTGTTTAATCGTTCCATTGTACACAACAATAACAAAAATATTCTCAATATAGAATGACTCTTTTGCATGGTCGTGATGTTGCAATTGCCATTGTAATAAGGGTAAAAAAATTCCCAATAATAGAATATGTCCAATCTTAGTATATGAACACAGTTACATGTTAGAAACAGAACTGTACAAAATCGGAAGTCACCATGCTTGTTTAGGAGTTATCTGCACTTGAATATGCAAATTTGAAGAAAAATCCAATTTTAAGCGGAGATAACTCCTAAACAAGCAAGGTGACCTATGATTGTTTCTGCATTTTTCTGTTTCTAAAATGAAACTGTGTTCATATACAAAGTTTGGACAAATTCTATTATTGGGAAATTTCTGCCCCATCTCTCATACAAGAAACTGCAGCAAGTGTCTTTTATATTCAGCCTTCTACCATGCAACTTAAACTTGTGGTAGCAATCCAAATCATACAGGTTATTGTTTGCTATTGTATCGTTAACTTGAAATGGGCAATTGTTTTATAACTTATTATTATCATTATCATACCGCATTCATATTTCAGTCTTTTCATGCGCACATACGTTTAAAGATAGAAATCAAAATATAATATAAACGGTTGCAGATCATTAGATACAAACATGACGAACGAATTTAGATAGGAAAGGAAAGATTACTCGATCAATTTGCAAAGTGTTGTGGGACGAAAATGGTTTCTAACAGACATTTAGAAACAGGTAAGCAACTGTGTCTTAAAGTTTTATGATGCTACCATGTTTGTTAACTAAACGGGCCCCCATGGCCGAGTGACATCTGATCTATATGTTGTGTCTTTTTTGCATTAACAAGTGATGAATTGATATCCACTTTTAATAACTCTCTCTGTGTACATATCTGACGAAAATGTCATAACATAGAATTCTGGAACCAAAACGTAGAAGGTAATGCACTCCTTCATTAATGTCATCTTGTTGATAAAAAGGACATAAACATTTATTACACCCAAATGCCAAAGCTTAATGGATTTGATCTTTTAGTGCTCATTATAAAACATACAAAGCACCGTGATTAATATCATATATCTGAACAGGAATTACGGGTTTGTATAATTTTACTAACATTTTATTAACATTATACAAATGGCAAGTAGATAATTTACTATGGAATTAATCATAAATTCTTTATGGAATATATCAAAAGATCAAAACACACGCTATATATTCTGCCAGGTAATATATAATCCATATAAGAAGGAATGTGATTGCTTGGAAAATAATTATTTGAGCCGTGCCATAGGAAAACCAACATAGTGGCTTTGCGACCAGCATGGATCCAGACCAGCCTGCGCATCCGCGCACTCTGGTCAGGATCCATGCTGTTCGCTTTCAAAGCCTATTGGTATTAGAGATACTGTTAGCGAACAGCATGGATCCTGACCAGACTGCGCGGATGCGCAGGCTGGTCTGGATCCATGCTGGTCGCAAAGCCACTATGTTGGTTTTCCTATGGCACGGCTCATTTTTAGGAATGCGTAGAATCCATATCACTATGCTCCTGTTATTTCTATACTTGTCCGTCGGTAGGGCATTTAGCCGGTAGCATGAGAAAAGAAGACAAGGGACACTCAGGCATATGCTTTTTATTGTTAACTTTTATTGCCCATATTGTAATCAGTTCATTTTAATATACAAGTTAGTTTATTTCTGACCGATATTTTAAATATTCTTCAAGCTATTGTTTTTACAGAATAGACGACTGACAAAAATACAACGCCAATGTCGAATGCACGCGTCAAAATCAGTAAACGTAAAAAAGGGCTTTAAGTCTTATTCTATAAGATATAATAATTTAGGAATAAACGTCTTTTAAATCATATCGTTTTAGTAGAAATTTTGAAGTCTGTGAAACGAAAATTTACGAGATACTGCGAAAATCCTCCAGAAGTAAATATAATAGTTTACCATCCATAGAAAATCTTATGTCAGTCTTGACACAGAGTGCTTCACCTTACGTCAGATATTCTTAATCCACTCTAAATTCCGAAGCATAAAGGTCCACGTGCAGTTTCTTTCAAATTATGTTGACAATCCTGGGTCAAAGTTCGGCATGTGTCTGGAAGAGATCACGGAACCTCAAATTTTAAAGTCAGTTTACTGTTGAAATTAACGAGTATAGTGCAATAAACGTCTAAATTGAACCTCAGAACGCATTGAATATAAATGTCAATAAAATAAGTGTCAGTAAAACACTATTATTTCTTAGATTCAAAGTGTATGTAGGTAAAGGTCTTTGACAACAGAAACATTTTTCATCAATGCATTGATATCTCTGAGGTCTCTGATTACCTGTGAGTAATAAATTATACCTTATGTTTTAGGGATCACTGAGTAAAGTGACGAGGTCTAAATAACATGGCGACTGAAAAACGTTTTGTTTTCAACGGCTGTTAAACGTTAAAACATCAGAGTTGCGTATTTTTGAGAATAATATCTATAATTTCCGGGTCAAATAGGTCAATTATTACGATCGCGGTGACCTTGTTACTGTAAATGCTTTACTATTTAATTTGAAGAACGTTTTGATCTACGGTCATCAAATTTCAAACATTAAATGCATGTTATCAGTGAATGACCTCATTAGGTAAAATGTCAGTGTCATAGTAACTCTGAAGCTAGAAAAGTTTCAAATGACTGAAGAATGATTTCCCATAATTTTGTATACTGCCGTAAACGTATGCCAGTAAACGTAATACAAATGTAAAAGTCTGCATTTGTTGGAGTCAGTAGGCCTGTACTTTAACTGCTCCAAGTATGACTTTTTTAGTTGCGTGCTTCTTTACCTTTAAACACTTCATTTTGTTAATCACATAATTTTTTGGAAACGCAGGGGAAATTTCATGTTATAGTAGCCGTGCAATGATAAAATAGAATTCTGCCACAAAGCGGTTATATAATGTGATACAAGTCTGACATTTCAGATCTCATAGAATATTAATGCCAATATTATCAAGACAGTTTCCAGAAAGTTGGCAGCCTTTAAGACGTTTACGTCTAGGAAAACTGACAAAAACAATAGGATATTTTGAAAAAAAAAGTTAGATTCAGACAAAAAGATTTATGACAATTTGTCAGAAAGTGTTTCAACAAATTGAATCAGATATTATTGTATTTTTTTTGATATGTGCTCTCGACTGAGAAAATTGACAGGGATATTTCATTCATATTAAGGACTAAAAGATAAAAGTCTTAGTCTTAAGTCTTAAAAGTCATGGGTGTGTGTGTGTGTGTGTGTGTGTGTGTGGTGCACGCGTCTGCGTGCTGGGGGTTTCGTTTTGAGGAGGCTACGTTTTTGGTGCGTGGCATTCCCTGTTTGATATTTTTCTTTGTTTTTTTTTTACGTTTTTATTCAACTTCACTTTTATCCTTAACTGATCAGAAAAGACAAACAATTTTTAAGGCCATCTTGAAAAGTAACAAGATGATTAGAGGTGATTTCAATGTCGTATCAGTCATGTCATCTACAGTGTTTAGATCACATCTCTTGCTAGACTTGTCGGGAGAAAGAAGTTAAAATAAAGAAATAGCTTCTTCAGTGATATGTGTTGTTTTACACAAGGTGATGATTGGTAACTATATAAATTCGATAAATTATAGGACTGGTTTGCTTTTAGAATTATTTCCTTTATCATTATAGTCATTACGACTAATGTGTGGGAATGAGATCAGGAGGGAAAGAAAGTAACAAAGAAATTATACAACATTCCGCCGCTACAAGTCTCTAATCTCATTACCTCACCAGCTGGTAACAAAGGGTATGCTGTAACAAATATCAATACTTAATGAGAGCGAATAACTTCAATGCCAGGAAAGGAATATTTAAGATATTATATGCTTTCTCGACAGTAGATAAAGTTAAATTCGAATGAAAAGAAATGTGATCTAATAACACATACGCATTTCGGCGCAGAATATTCGCTTGGGAAAGATTTAATCTAGATTGTCTGAGCAAGTTGTCAAAAATTCAAACAAATCAAATAGAAACAGGAAAACTGTAAAAAATGAAATATTACCAGGATTTATTGAAAATGCATAAAGTTGTGTTTTATATATATTATACAGCATAAAAATGGAAATGGTAAAACATCAATTCCGTTCTAAAATATGAAGTAATGACATTTTGCAGTATTTCAATCCTTTAGTCCAAGTCTAAAATAATGCACTGTTATATTGTGTCTTCGTTTTTTGTTTCTCTGCAGAAATAATATAATGAATAGTTTGTATAAGCATGTGTCGTTCTAAAATATTTTGTAATTATATAAGATACATTTAATTAGTAAGTTTAAAAAAACTTCTTTTTTTTTGATAATGAATCTATTGTTTTGTAGAAGGCTTCTTTAACTTTCATTCATTCATTTTGTCACAAACAGCTCATGTCCAGACTACTTGGCTAATAGAAATCTTACTAATTGGTCTTAATGTCGTCTGCTTCTTTGTTTATTTTTTCACAACACCTGAAGAATGAACATATCTAAGTGCAATGTTAATTTCAGACCGGTTATATCCATCTATCCAAGAGGCATGTAATTCAGGGGTTCCGTTGTTATGATTCGGATTATTAGCACGAACATGTCGTGCATGTGTTCACATATAAAGATAAGCGTGTATATGTTTGACTCTGAAAAATTGCATTGTTAGGCTTACATGTATCGATTGCTTGCTGGTCGAGATCTTGACGGCGGAAAACGAGACTTTGCGCTGAAATCTGCATTCCATAATTCGAAAGAAGTTATTTCCAGTAATCTGAAGAAGTTAATGAAATAAAAAGTTATCTTTAGTAATCTGTTGATGGTGCTATTATTTTGCTTGATTGGAAACACAAGACAAAGCCCACGTTTGCCCAAAAGAAGATTACGTCGGATACTCAAAGGAGAAACTACATATTTCATGCTGTCTGTGTGTTGTCAACAAAGAGGTGGAAGGAAGAACAAGAAAATAGATGAGTATTTGTTGTTTCTTTTTGTTTTGATTTATGGCTTGATCTGATATTGTCTGGTGATTCTAACATGTTAAACAAATTACATTTTGTATATGCTTCTAGACATTATCAAACCTATATAGCGTTCTTAAGGTTAAGGAGTTTGTCACCAAACATTTCTGTAGATTGGACGATATCTTTACCAGTAATCTACCTTTCCAGTATATGTTTTACCGTACTGTCCATCAAAATATTCTCTAAAGGTGTCATTTCGCTTCCAACGGCACTTTTACTGTCATATCGTCGCCAAGACAATTTTTTCTTGAGACTATGCAATAGAAAAAAATTGTATGGACTTGAATCTGGAGAGTGTGGGAGTGTTGAAGTATTTTTACCTTTTCGTTGTGCAGAAAATTAACCACGACACTACTTTTATGGGATAGAGCAAACCAGTTGGCGCTTTTTTGACGCTTTGCTATTACCAGGCATTTGTTCCCTCCATTGTTGTCAGATCGTCTTTGAGGTTCAAACATACACACTCAGGTTTCATCTCCTGTCAGTAAGTTAGATAGTTTTCTACCGTAGCAATTTTTAAATATTTTAGCAGGTTTTTTTAACATTGTAATCTAGCCTTTTTTGATCAGGGGTCAATAAATGAGGGAATGCCGATGTACCTAACATAGACCTTTCTAAAACCTGTAGGTTTTGTCAGAATAGTGTGAATTGTTCCTTCTGAAATATCCTCAGTACTAGCTAACTCTTCCAAAAGATATTTAACAGCATCAATATTCTTAGAGGCCAACGATGTCTTAGGTCGACCTTTACGACGAGCATCTTCAAGGTCATGAAAACCACACTTAAATTTCTTTACCCAGCTGCAAACTTACATGAATCTCTTATAAGAGTGACAATGTATATTATTAAGTTCATTAAATATTTGTTTTGCTATAATTTTAAAGCGCACTACACCCTTTGATATAGACACGTATTTCACTTTTCACTGCTTTAGCCATGTTTACACACAGAAAATAACCTGTGTATATGACTGTCAATATTTTCAAATGCGTATAACTTTTTCATTTTTTTTTCTCTGAATTCATTATTGAGTTCATGTGTTGAAATTAAACATGAAAATGTTGTACTCATCTATGGAAGCGCACCAGTAACAACACGTTTTGGAGCACCCTCGTATAAGTCTCACTGAAGGTTACTGCATACGTTGTGTATCATATAATAGCTATTTTCAATGCTTAAGAAACCTCACAGTACATACAATTGCCGCAGTCTTTCTGTGAAATGAAGTGCATAATTAGTCTGCACGCCAAAGATGATCACGTGCTTAGACAAACCATTATTCCCTCGGTTATGACCAATTACTCTTAAAACACAAGCGACAGCTTGGTCTGTAACCTACCATTAAGAAGTATTTTACTAATAAATTCTCAACTAAGACTCTATAAGAAATTTACATAGATCATTATTCATAGCTGGTGTTGTTTTATGTACCGCATTGTGTGCTTGAAATGACATGTTTTAACGGCAGTAATGCAAATAAATAAAACACCGGCTACAATATCTATGGCGATCAAGTTTAGTCAAATTACTTTGTCACTTACAATTTTATGAAGTGTTTTGGAATGCCTAGGAAGCAAAATATTGTTATTCACATTCTGAGAAAATATCTTACTCTCACGCAAACAGACATAGAGCAACATGATAGACATTGTCTTAAATAACATACTATAGACTAGATACAGTACAGGATTAAACCTCATAATTATACTGTATTACCAATAACAATGTAACAATTTAATGTGATAACTGCCATTAATATCAGTCATAAAGCTATTTACAATTATTTTCCTATACTAAAAGTAGATTAAAGTTTCTTATAAAAGAATCATGTATTAAAAAGGAATGGTAACACTAAGAACAAAACTAAAAAAATGCATAAGATAAAACTTATTGATATAATCAGTCCGAGATACTTGTACACCAATCAATTCAATATCTTAGAACTCCATAAGCACAAACTTTGAGGGCACGACTAGGCAATGTTTGTGTTTACAAAATAATCATGCGAAGCCAAATAAAACTAACTTTACTATTCATCACACTTTGTCTGGGAAGAAGTTATAATATCTCAGAGTAGCTTCAAACTAATCTACTTTGCTTTATATTTTACCAATGATTTATTTTCCTGACAGACTTTAGTTGTATATATCTTGTATTATTGTTACAAATCGATCTTCACGGATTCGTTTTATAAAACTGAATGACATGTTGACGAGCCTCAAAAGATGGTCGAATTTAGTCCGTTTCTACGACAAATGAACGTTGTGAAGAAGATTACTTAACTTCATCTTAGCACCATTACGTGCAGCATGAAACGAACTACAAAAATACCAACTCAGTATGTTTGGTTCATGAATATTTATTTACTATTATGTATAAAATCTATATATCTGTCTTGTTGACGTCTGGCACTTTTCATGCGTTCATTGTGCCAAAAAACATTTAACATAATTATGTTTCCGTTTTATAATTGTTATAAATAATGCATTTTTTCCACAAGAAGTAACTTTTTGCCAAGACTGTATGACGAAAGTGGACTAGAAAAACTTCAATTAATAACCTGTCAATCACGGCAATTAATTTTAAAATAGTATATCAGTGTCAGTCCAACCTAAAAACTCACCTTGACATTGTTTAACATGTCATTTTAAATAGTTATGTGCATATGTTTGCACATTGATAATGAATGTTTGTGACTATGTACATGTGTATGAGAAAATGTAACAACACACTAAATGTTGGGCATTTTGCTAAATATGTTATTAACAAATATACAATATTTCGACAGATCTGGGTGAAGCATACAGGGAAACAGGTGATATGGGATGCCGCCCAGATAGACGGTGACAAATACGGAGCGGAGAACAATTTGGGATAAAGTTATTGATTCCGGCAAACAAAACATGTAAAAGAAGCTATATATAGTGGAAAGGTAACAGAGGAGACACAAAACAATTTAATAAAACTAAATGTTGATATCTCAGAATACTTAATACCTGATTCTTATGTAAGAAATGTTCAAATAAATGATTCTACTTGATGTTGTCTAAAAGTTTATTTAACTTGAACTTGGTTTTAGAGATAAACTATTATCATTTTGTTATTTATTTTGGCCAATCACTGTGGTTGCCACATCATGCGTTATGCGTAAAATCAGTTTAATCCAGTATTTCATTTGATAAAAAATGTTTCTTGGTCGTTTTTGTCACATCTGCTTTTTTGTTTTGATTTGTGAAAAATTGTAATTAACACAATATTCTATTTTAATATCTATTAAGATTTTTACATATTTATTAAAAGAACTTTTGCCAAAACACATCATAAAATGAGCAGCATTAATATTCTGTCACTTTTGTTTTGATACCAACAAATTTCAGACAAAGCACATAATTATGCAATGCCCTTTGATACATTTGATAAAAATAAATATTGAGTGCTTACTCGATGAAAGATATCTATATCTTAAACGATATAACATATATTGGTCGCAAAGAAATTCTGTTGACATTATCGTATCCTCTATGTATAAGATGTATGAACATGATACATGCAGAATGTGTCTGAAGACGAAACAAAAGTTGTTTTGTTTTACAAGCTGTTCGCAGATAATTTGCTTATCTGAAAGTATATTTTTAAGTACAACATATGAAAATATTGCTTACATAAGCAAAGGTTTCATTCAGTTCTATGCATGTTTTAAGCAAAGCAAGTACTTGTAAAAATTCTGAATGTCAAGAAAAAAGTTTTTAATTTAACTATCTTTATGATAAAACGTTTTGTACTTGAGTATATAAAAGATAATAGGTAAGGGTAGATCTCTCGGAAGCACAAAGCACCAAAAACACAACCCTAGAGCCACGCATTTACATAGTAGGCCCACAACAAAAAGAGGCTGTAATGGAAAAATATTTCAGACGGGTTGCTTCAAACATCCAATAAGTACATATTAATATAAGCTAAATATTGATAAACGGGGAAGGAATTGGTAAGGGGCGAAATGAAGTCGGGGCTGGGGGAGGATTCCGAAAGTTGAACAAGGACGAATATACAAGGGAATGCCATGTTCTTTTAAAAACAGTCGCACTACAACGTAAACCACAAAAGCGCAGACACTCATGTACCAAAGATAAAAACACAACGACGATCAACTGAATAACATAAGAAAAACGAACAAGCAACACATAAGAAAACAGTAGGGCACCGTTATAGACTCACAAGCTTGCAAACGCACCAACACCAGTAGGAAAAAACAAAAATAATTAAAGTATATTTACCTTTGGCATATTGATCGTTAGCCTGCTGATGACAAGTGGCCTTTGCGACAAGTGCAGACCAAGACCAGCCTGCAGATCTGTGCAAGCTGATCACGGTCTGCACTGTTTACTATTCTGTCAGTAAATTTTCTGTGAACACCCCATTGAATAATCAATGGTACTGTCCAAATTGAATGATCAGATGATAGCCCAGTTCATTTATAATAAGAAATTTAGCACGGTAAAGGTTAAATGTTTTTCTGACGTTCATCTCTATGTTCGATGTGAAGAGAAATATATAATTTCGAAAGAGATGATGGTTTTAATGGTTCACCTCAATCCGCAAATTCATCTGATATTTATTATAATAAACCGGAAAGTATAGATAAAAGAATGAAATCAATGGCTGTGTTGTTACATATCTAATAAAAGTTGGAAAAAAAACAGATATCTATTTCTAGATGCTAACTATCTCGTTCCTGAGGAAACTTGCCTTCTTTAGATTGTCGCATATGTGAGATTTAATCGATTTTGAAAACATTTTAATTACTTGTAGAATGATGCACAATTGTTATAGGTGTGCCCTCACGATGTAACATATGTGACATCTAATTGCTTTTTTTATTTTTTTTTAAATGATGGACTATTGTGAAGGATGCGTGATATCTCATATCTGACATTTTTAAAACTTTTAAAACCAGTGTTGTATAGGAATTAATATAAGGAAATGTAGCTGAGTTATAATACTAGATTAATTGACATTAAGAAATTCCGTGTCACGACATTTCATGACTAAAGACAAATAAAACATGACGATTAATAGCTGACTTGAGCCCTCATTATCACCATTTGATAAAAGATTGTCAGGACATTAGAGACATTGGCGAGATTTTCCATAGAAATTTCTAATGACTACTGTTTTATATACATTTTACATAACAGAAATTTCTCAATTCCTTCTTAATTTTGCCAAACCCAAATATACTTCAACATTTTAGTATATTCTGTTTTTATTTACATCCTATGCTACTGAGTTTCGAAATCAGAATTCCATATATTTTTCTGAAGTAATAAATATCATAAAAGTTTACTTATTACAATAATTTAATTTGTTTTCTAAATGATAAGTAATATACATGTCTTTTGTCTGGCATTTAAAAGCAGCCAATGAAAACTATTTTACGAAATAGGTGAATCGAACAACATTATACAAAGTTATGTTGGCTCAGTCGGAACGAATATAAAAAGGTATGTTGGCAACTGTTCTAACATTTTCCTTAAATTGTACATAACTATTGAATCTTACCCTTACATGTTTAGATTTGAAACACATTCAGAAAATGATCAGATCTATAAATAGATACATTAGAGGGACAAAATTCAACCTATCAAATTTCTCTTTAATTTTAAAAAGAAGTGCACAATATGAATACTTCATCTAGTAGACAGCTGACGTGCGGAAGACAGTTGGTTCTACACAGGTGTCTGCTAATGTCTGAAATGATGCTCGGAAGGACAACCGTGGTCTTTCTACACCATGAAAAGCTAGACAAGTCTCCGTAAGACATAAATTGTGTCGGTTGAAGCAAGCAAATATTTTGGGTGCTGGGTGATGCCATATGGCTTAATATGCCGTAAAAGAAATCCTTGTCTGATTTTCTATCAATGTTTATATTGTGGGAAGGGATTATAATTAAACGTTATTAGATTTGTATCGAGAAATATGCACGAGTTCTGCAGCGGAAATATTGCGCGGCTTTAGGAGCAAAATATTACTACGCGAAAGATCGAGTGCATCTTTCTCGATGCAAATCTAATAATCTTTTTATTACATCCATTAACTAAAAGTATAATTATTATATAACTGATATCAATTTGTGCTTTAGCTTGAGTAGAATTGAAAATATCGCCATTAAAGAACTTTTAAACGAGACGAAACGCATAAAACTAACGTCACAGATGACGTCACGCACCCTATATGAAATTTTAACTTCAATATATAGTTTGCAAATCTCAACGTAATTGAGCATAAAATAAAAATAAAATTTGTTTGTTTTCGTGAATATGGAATATATCTCACTGAGAAGTGAGAAAATGTGAAAACTTTCTCTCTTCGAGGTAAGATATATTCCATATTCACGACAACAAACAAATTTTATTTTTATTTTATGCTCAATTACGTTGAGATTTGCATTTTGCAACTATTTTTAATCTCAGCGCGGGAAACAGACGCGCGTAAACAGACTTGACGTCAGACGTTCTGTGACGTTATAAAGACGCATACAACATAAAGTTCCATTTTATTTAATTTTTTTACTGCATAACGTTATGAAATTCTCTTTAAGTAAAATAGTTTGAATCGAGAAATAAACTATAAAGAACAGTGCGACTACAATTTTCATACTGTTTTAAGCAAATAATTAAAAATGCATACACAATGTAATGAGGGAGTGGAGCTATATCTCTCACAGTGTGAAAATATAGATTTCATATTTTCACAGTGTGAGTGATGAAATATGAAAATGTTGAACTGATAGAAAACAGTATTTCATTATTTAGCATAGAATAAAGAAAAAATTGACATCTCAGGTTATATTACAACTTAATAGAGTTTATCAATGTATGTAACAATTACAATTACGATGACGAATAAGACAAAACGGCATTTTATTTACATTTTTGAAACAAGGAACTGGTTTTGATACAGAGATGAAACGATATCACAAACAAGACATATGTGTCTCAACATGTGCAGCCTTTTTTCAAATGAATCAATACCCAAAGGGAATAGCATATTAACTCGTACTCGGGAAAGTGTTGTTAGTTTACAACATCCATGTATGTATTACTTATAAGATGTGACATGTGAAATCTAGATATTTTCACTGCGTGAGTAAAGATGGGGTGTATCATAAACGTCTAGTATTCTTCAGCAAAGACGTAATTATCTCAAACATTCTGACAAAAACATCAGTTTTACACGAAATATACTATTTGTAGAACAATCAGAAACTCTTAATAACAGATATTATTGGAGATAATCATCACACTGTGTATCCATTATGAACTTATGTAAATGATAATTATACTCTGACTTACGATGAAATGTCGTTTTCCTATTTTTACCAAATGCTATGGAAAAAAATATGGATCGAAAATAGGTCGAAAGAAACTTACGACTTAACTTTATGTCTATTGAGGTATATAAGAAAACACAAATATGTTACAGACGTGTTATTGATTTATTTCTTTTTCTTAGAAATATATTAACAGAACCAAACATATTTTCAGGTTTATGTTCAAATGCCATATTTCTTTCTCATATGTTTTTCCTAAATAACATTTACGATATAATACAGGTACATAATGAAACTATCATTATTAGTGGAGTCAGTTTATCTAGTAATTACAGTCAAACTTGTCATATGTGACTTTCCACGGGACCATCCATAAAAGGTCACTTATGACAGGGAGTCTTTTAATTCAGGTTCACTAAATAGCAAGGTCAATTGTTTAATATAACCACGTGTATGCCATTTATTGGATTGTATTATCGTTTATGTATGTTTAATAACAGTTACGATATAATACAGGTGCATAATGAAACTATCATTATTAATGGAGTCAGTTTATCTAGTAATTATGTA
Organism: Mercenaria mercenaria; assembly: GCF_021730395.1. Taxonomy (NCBI): domain Eukaryota; kingdom Metazoa; phylum Mollusca; class Bivalvia; order Venerida; family Veneridae; genus Mercenaria; species Mercenaria mercenaria. Next base: position 3,138,241 of record NC_069377.1, on the reverse strand, counting down.
CTATATTTATACCCATCATGCACTCATTTGATTTAAAAAGGCTGTGTGAATTGGAAACTTTATGATTTGGCGTTTATTAAGAATAACAACTTATATATCCCTGTGGATATTTAAGGTCATGTCAAGGGTTTTCTATCATTAATAGATAAACATAAGTCATATTATAAGATGAAATGGCTTCCTCTATCATAATAACGTAGCAAATATGTGAATTTCGTTCGCTGTTCTTTCACTACTCTTCTATTTAAAAAAAAAACACGACAAGTTGTCTCCACCTCTTTGCGCACTTGTCAATTTTCAGTATTGAGACATAAATGAAATCTTCAGGGAAACTATTGAAACATTTGCAAATAACGAAGGCACTAAAAGGATAATAGCTAACAGATAATAATCCCTAGAAGTTTATCATATAAATATTAGTTATTCTATTTGGCTTGTTTAAAACTTCACAGATGTTTACTAAGTTTGTTCATTCAGCTACATATCAAGACTTCAGTCAAACCTATCTTCAAGTAAATCAAGTAGAAGGTAGTTATGCAGGTTTAAATTGAGTTCAACGACATTAAGCTGACAATCAAATGTTTATGTACATAAACGTTATTCTAATAACAGAAATATTCTGTAAACATCTCGTAAAACTTCATTTCAAATGTATTTATGGCAGCCACTGTCTGAGAAATAAAGCATCTTGTTCATGTTCATTTTTGTCCTAACAATGAAAGTTTTATTTTCAAATGAACAATAAAGAGTTGTTTTCTATACCTATTCAAAACATTGCACGACATTGAGGGTGACCAATTTATTTTGGAAAATATTTTCGTCATAGCAGGTGTTAATCTTTTTGCGTATTCTTATATTATTCCACGCGATATTTCAGGAGACATATTTTATACAAGCACTGTCGTATACTTACGCAGCAGCAAAAGAACTGCGAATATTCATTTAAGTAAATACAAGTAGGGCGAATGAACGTGAAATGCTTTTTGAAAACACCGATTCATTATGAGGGAAAATACAAGCACAGTTCTAGACACAGTCTCCTGGGGATAAAACTGTAAACTACTACTGTCTTGTACGGTTGGTAAGTCCATCAAAGATGGAAGCTTTTAAAAAGACCGCTTGCTTGATGTTTTCCTGGACTAATTTGAACATTTAAGAGTTCAGGTAAGTGTTCTGGATAGAAGTTCGTAGGAAACTTACAACTTCAGTTCATAAATGAGAAGAAATACATATATTCATTAAATGTTATAGGCAGTTATGAGAGAAAACTGATCAAGTCCAAATTCATTCATCATTTAGAAGTTGAAGCATTCTTGTATTAAATATTTATAGACTTCTGCACACAATATCAACACCTTCATGTATTATCAGAGAGAATGAAAGAATGAAATATACATGTACATATCATGTTGTAAATGTTTAATTCATACCTCTGTGCGATTCATGAATCAAAGTATTCATGTATGCTTAAATATGTAACTCGGCTGATCTTGGTCTGCACTGGCCGCAAAGGCAGAATCACTTGCCACCAGTAGGCTAAGGACTAATAGTTATTTTCAGTTACTTTATCATTTTTCAGTGTCTTATTTACGTTCTATGCCTAGTCTGAAGGAAACGAGCCTGTTGCAAACATCCACCAATCTGTGGGCAAGTAACATTAATTCAATAACTGTGCAAGTAGTAAAGGAAAAGCTATTTTATTAAAATGAATAATTGCGAGTTGTTTTTCAAGTAAAATCTATAAGAAGATTCTTTGAAACCACAAACTGCAACCAAGCAAAATAATAACAGTGTCGGCTTCGTGAAAAGTGCAACACCTGTCACGTCCGTAACCAGCCTCTGTTTAAGCAGAATTCTATGACGCAGATCTTGCATGGACTCATTTAATCTCAAAGAAACTGAAGACAAAACAAAACAAAAACATTACAGCGTGGGTTAGATTCGTCTGATATTGACAGTAACAGACGTTGGAAGTTGTTTTTGGCCATACGTATATAGCTATTGTACATTGTAAATGCCACGTGATCAAAGTTCACATTTTATGTGAGAATGAGTGTTAAAAAGTGTATAAAGTAGTACTGATAAACCCAGATCCCAATAATGTTTGTACTCAATCCTTACAACGTATATCATACCGTTTCTGGTATGTTGGAGAACACTCTTAGAGAAAAGTGATTTGAAATAGAGCAAATTAGACTTCGTACCTTTAGAAGTATATCAACATGCAAACGTTTTAACTGACTTGAATATGTATAATTATGTTTTTAATACTGTATTAGTACTTATCTTCTTCAGACGTTCTATTTATTTCAGACCATAGATTTTGGAAGCACTCGGCAAAAAATACAGTCATGGCATTTCAAGGATAGTCATTCAAACATTAGACTGCTCGTAATTATCATTTACATAAACAATCATAAAGATTACTAAAAGTGATAATCATCTTAAATAATGTCTATAATTATGAGATTCTAATGTGTAGCTAGTAAACAGTATTTACGTCACTTTTCCATATTTTTGGCAGAATTTTTCAGATAATTATGTCTTATGCGTATTCAAGAATAATTAAGTAGAACTTATTACACAATATAACGAACGTCCGTGAGTTTTCGTGAAACACCTTTTTAGATAGAATTTGTACTGTTAAACCCTTACCCTTCTAAATTTCTATTATGACCTTGTCCATCTTTCAATTAGGACGGAACCATTAACTGTTTAAAGTATTGCTTACCAAAAAGATACTGACTGAATAGCAAACAGAGCAGATCTTGATCAGACTGCACGGATATGCAGGCTGATCATGATCTGCACTGGTCGCAAAGGCAGAATCAATCATGTCCAACATGATAAGGGTTAAACAGACAAAAGAACACAAGCAGTAACTACGAAACTATTACTGTCGCATTCATTTTCGTAGAAACTGTTGTTTCTCAAATCTCGAAACGTAAATATTCATTTATTTACTTATTTCATTGGTTTACTTAATGTACACATGACCTTTCTATTGTGCATTGTTGGTCAGTCCATTTAACATAAACGTTTTCAAAGCGAAAGTAACGCAAGTTCATGTTGCAGGATGAAATCCCATTGACTGGAGCAAAAGACGTACGTTTGAGTTGTTAAGGTAGTTCTGCACGTTTGGATCGAAATTATTTCTACAATGTAGAATTTGATTAAACACTGATTTTTCAAAACTTCAGAATATACCTAGAAAATTAAGCAAATATAAAAGATAGGGTCGTGTGCTTGATTTTTTGCTAGACTGATTTGAAAAATAGGGACCTCACGCAATATTTCATAATGAGAGTCTGTGGGAAAATCATAACTTTCTTAACATTTTCGCGAATAGAAATTTTGCTACAATGTAGATTTTAATGAAACTTCTCACAGTTGTAAATAAAGACATGGCCTATAATTTGGTGAAATAAAATATATAGGTCCGTGTGCTTATTTTTGAGACATTTGACCATGATTAAAGTAAACCGGACATTTCACGCTAATTTTAGGACGTTATTTTGAATGATTTAACATGTGATATGTTTTAATATCATATTTTGACTTTACAATATAGCAACAGTACCATTGTAATAAACTTACTCACAGGTTGCAATTAATTCATAAAATGATTTTCTGTTCCGTACGCCGAATCCAGTCTTTATTTTACGTTTTCCGGAAAAATGGCGTCACGCCATCACTTCCGGTTTATCAGACGTGCAGAACTACCTTAAACTCTCATTCATTTCTTGCAGGAGAAAACAAAGGACTGGTGTATATCTTTAATACTAAGTGTTGATTTATATTCGGCTCGAAGTTAACATGTTATTTAAACGCAATTTTATAAATATAGTAAAGACTATCAATATTTCTACCTGCTTCAGTTGGACAAAGGCATAGCTTCAAGAAGTCGTTGACTTAAATAGCTTCCTCTTTGTTTCTCCATGCTTTTATTATGATTGCCTTTTTTATGTCCACTGCTTCAAATGAATCTTCCAGAGAGTTTCATTTTTTAAATATAAATATATGACATTATATTTCAATGGTTTTGGTTACAAGCGCTTTGTTTTTGAAAAATGTGCAGTAATCACCCTTTCCTAATGCATTTAGACAAATTGGTATTAATGTATGCGCCGAAATAAAAAAGAAACCAGCACTTAACAGTCTGAAAAAAAACATATATATTGTGCAAATAAATTGGTGAACTATCCCAATGGTTAATTCCGATATTAAATATGATGTAAAAGTGAAAAAGTAAACAATTACCATATTTTCATATTCGAGATTTCCTTTTGTGTAGGAAGACAGGTCGACATCTGGTAATTTTCGCGATATTTATCGACCTAAAACATTTAAAAATCAAATATTTATTTCTGTGTTACGTACAAAATTTAATGGCGGAAACAGTTTTCCTTTCGAAATAAATTTAATATTCTTATCACTTTCAAACGTAATAGAAGATAATTATGTATCTATTTTTCCACTTTATCAAAATATTCATGTAAGTGAGGGTAATATCAGATTGTGATTCCTCGAAAAGAAAAGAGATTACCTTGGCTATCGAATAGATCTATTTTTCGGATTGACAAAATGCGTGAAATTAATATAAAAGTATACAAAGTTTGTCTTGACATATAATTTGGGATATACCTTAATTTTAAATGCGTATTTATTTGTGCAAAGGACCCCAGGTGTATAGATAACTTTATTACCTATTAAAGTCTGAGAATGAGATTCAGTGGCAAGCGTAAGTGAAAAGATATTAATATATTTTCTATAGTGAATAGCGTCTAATATAAAACTTTTAAATGGCATCGAAGGTTGGGAACCGTTTTTTTTTTATCAAAGTTATTAGTTTTCTAGAATTTCATATTATGTTTCAGTATGTTTACACGGAGACAGATGCCTCAACGTTCGAAGAAAGCAATTTATAAAATCATATACTTGGACGGTACGATGACAAGTTTAAGAAAACAGTATGGTTTTATTTGGTGCAAGCCATTTATCTCTCTATCTCTCTCCGTGAGGGGGCCGTGACATTTTACAATGATAGGGAAACTGGTATGTGCAACACCCCTCACGGCCACTACCTTTGGCTTCTGTGGAATTCTATTATCGAATGTCTGATATGTGCAACACCTCTCACGGCCACTACCTTTGGCTTCTGTGGAATTCTATTATCGAATGTCTGATATGTGCAACACCCCTCACGGCCACTACCTTTGGCTTCTGTGGAATTCTATTATCGAATGTCTGATATGTGCAACACCCCTCACGGCCACTACCTTTGGCTTCTGTGGAATTCTATTATCGAATGTCTGATATGTGCAACACCCCTCACGGCCACTACCTTTGGCTTCTGTGGAATTCTATTATCGAATGTCTGATATGTGCAACACCCCTCACGGCCACTACCTTTGGCTTCTGTGGAATTCTATTATCGAATGTCTGATATGTGCAACACCCCTCACGGCCACTACCTTTGGCTTCTGTGGAATTCTATTATCGAATGTCTGATATGTGCAACACCCCTCACGGCCACTACCTTTGGCTTCTGTGGAATTCTATTATCGAATGTCTGATATGTGCAACACCCCTCACGGCCACTACCTTTGGCTTCTGTGGAATTCTATTATCGAATGTCTGATATGTGCAACACCCCTCACGGCCACTACCTTTGGCTTCTGTGGAATTCTATTATCGAATGTCTGATATGTGCAACACCCCTCACGGCCACTACCTTTGGCTTCGTGGAATTCTATTATCGAATGTCTGATATGTGCAACACCCCTCACGGCCACTACCTTTGGCTTCAGTGGAATTCTATTATCGAATGTCTGATATGTGCAACACCCCTCACGGCCACTACCTTTGGCTTCTGTGGAATTCTATTATCGAATGTCTGATATGTGCAACACCCCTCACGGCCACTACCTTTGGCTTCTGTGGAATTCTATTATCGAATGTTCTCAAAGACCCCATAAAAGATATACCAACACGGCTTAATAAAACATAAATTTCTATGAAGATGTAAAAGTTTAATCTAGATTGTATGAGTTTTCACTCCAGTCAAAATGAAAAACGCTTTTATTCTATTTCTTCTCGGATCGTTGTATCGGCATCGGCCACCATATAAACGCTTTGTAATCTGATACAGAACTTTTTGAAGTAAAAGGTAAATAGTTACATAAAACAATATTATGTTTTTCATAAACATTGTTGCAAAATAAACTTAAAAACAATTTATACTTTTACCAATATACGCCTAGAAGTGGTAAGCAAATGCCACTGTATTAATTTTTAGTTTTGCACTTGCAAGGTCGAAGGCGCGTAGCTAGACTTTTTATTCTCATAATATGTGCATTTTAGTTAAAATGCGGTAATATTAGGTAAGTTGAAAGTGTATGTCAATATTCGGTGATTATTCAGCCGTCTACAAGAAACAACATGTATGACTATCCAATACTCGGCAAATCTGGCCATTTGCGTAAAACTCGACGTATGAATATCCGATATTTATTCATTTACCTGGACGTATACAAGAAATATGATTTACATGTACGTAAAGTCTACGTTCTTAATGCCATAGTCAAATTTGCAGTACGAATTTCATTCGTAGGACAGTCTTGATCTTCAGTGATACCAGCAAGCAGTCACAATATGAACTGTTCCTGAGTACTCTGTGACATGTAGCAGACTGATTCCACGACCGGTTGGATTTATCACACGATTACCCAAGACTTCCAACGGTTGTCTAGAACCAGTCGCATGATTAGTTACATCTTTTCCTGAGCGGATACGACCGGTCGTGCTAAGAGTCGAGCGACTCGCCAGACAGGGTCATATTAACAAAACACGGGCGTGGCCGTTGAAGACATACGTAGGAGCAGCAAGGATCCGTTTAGTCGCAAACAAATATTTGAACATTTTCTGAAACCTTCCCATGCACTTATCCAGTATTAACAATCTGACTAAAGTACTTGATCTTCCAAACGAAGATCTGAGAACGACCCATTCACATTCGTCTTCTGTATATTTTGGATTTCCAGTATTGCTATTTTTATTTTATCCAATCAGACGACTTGTTCGAATGTCAAAGAGTAAGAAAAATGTGCAGTCATTCCAGGGCTCGAACCCGGGACCCCTCGCTTACAAAGCAAGTGGCCTACCGACTGAGCTAACCGGCTATCTGATACAATATGACATAAAAATTGTAAATATCAAAAGTCAAGGCTACAGGTAGATTTGCAGGATGTTGTAAGTTAGGCTCTGATTGGCTAGCGAAAGGGTCGTCAGAACGAGGCAATGAATAGGTCGTTCTCAGATCCTATGCGTAGCGTAATAGGATATGTACTTTAGTCAGATTGCCAGTATTAACTGAAACAGAACAAGAAAGCACAGTTTTAAAAGTATGTTAGCGGATTATTTTTTTATTCGCTTCTTTCAAATTGCCCTAAAATTAGATCTATGTAAAATAGTTATTACAAATAGCAGGCAGCTAGACCTTGTCTTTCTCCAGGTAATATTTTACCATCTTGTAAACATTTAAGACACTAATTGGTCTGGCTTTAGCGATAGAGTTTGAGCCGCACCATGAGAAAACCAACATAGAGCCTTTGCGACCAGCATTGATCCAGAACAGCCTGCGCATCCGCGCAGTCTGGTCAGGATCCAAGCTGTTCGCTTTCAAAGCTTATTGCAATTAGAGAAACCGTTAGCGAACAGCATGGATCCTGCCCAGACTGCGCGGCTCATTTGTGTTTAACATTCCGGCTGGGAACATGACACAATTTCGAAAAGGAGAAATATATACCATTCATTCTAGAATAATGAGTCTAGAAGCCTTTCCCGTTTCTAATCTCAACAAGACACTATTAACTAATTACTGTTTATTAGAAAATACAATCGGTGAAAATGTCATTGTCATAAAAGCTATGCCTAATATGGAATAGTAGAACATTTTAATATTAGTTATTCGTCTTATAAAAGTTAATTGTATTTAGCTAGAGATTCCATTGTGTTTCTTGTGATTTACATAGATCGTATCTTATCACCCGAATAGCTTATTAAGTTAACCTATTATGTTTACAGATACTATGTTAATAATTATCTTACCTTGCAAAGACATAGGCACGTACACAGACACGTGAATATTAGAGCCAATTAAACCAAATAGTTTATAATGGAATTATTCACTGAAACGTGTTGCCTGTTCTGACCTCATGTGCATAATTTTTTGAGATGTAACCTGGTTTTAATTTAATGTCAAATATTTAATCAATACTTATAACGATAGTATAATGATGCGAAATAATGAACCAAATTAATTGAATAATAATAATTATGTATAACTTTGGTCGTGTTAAATAGCTTGTTAATTTAAGGTTTTAGGTATCATGTTTTTGTATTATATCTTGCATATGTTGTACAACAACATAAATTTACAGTGTTTTATCTTTTTTGTATAAAGCTATCGTAGATTTTCAGTCCTAGAAATAGATTAATGTAAGAGTTTTTGGTTAAGAGCGCGAGCACAAATACTAAATTCCGATGTTTAAAGTATGTTTTACTGCAGAGACTTGTATGTTGAATATGTACCAATGTTTCAATGCTTCATATAAGCTACCAACATATTCTTATTTTGGCAGTGTCCGGCATAATAGGTGGACGGATAGCTCAGTGGTTTGCACACTGGCCTTCCAATCCTGAGGTCGGGGGTTCGATCCCCGGCAGCTACTCGGGAATTTTCAGAAACGCTTTTCAGTGTTTCCCACCCAACTAGAGGTGTACTTGTCAGGAACCCATGCAATCCTTGCGTGTATCAGTGCTATACACTGGGCACGTTAAAGAACCAGGCTGTCTATTCGCAACGAGCTAGGCTAAGTTAGCCGGTTAAGCCTGTATCTGATTTTCTGATCTCTCTGTCGTGGGGGCTTTGTCTCACTCTGTCCCTCTGGTCAGATCGCTCTGTGTCTGATCATGAAAAGGGCGCTATATAAATCTGGTATTATAATAATAATAATGCGATTTTGAAAGTATTTTGAAATAAATAATGTCTGTAATAATTTATCTAAAACTAGTCTATATTTTTTTGTAATTTGTTGTGATTTTATTAATTAAGAGAATATTTTGTATTGACAATATATAACAAAACACAGAGCCGTTTCGAATTCTTTAAAAAAGAAAAACAAGATACTTAAATGGAGGAAAATGTTCACAGTCTTTCCCTGTTGCTGACCTTGTTCTAGGACAGAGTACCAAACTGTTTATATAAATGGTATTGACAAAGAGTTATACAAGACAGAACACTCATCAAAGCTTGAACAAAGAAACACTTGCATAACACAAACTTATCACGACAATATTTTAAATACTTAAAACGTTATCATTCCTACGGTAAAACGATGGTCAACATTCCTCCGTTGTTCAAATGTGGTTCTTAAACCACACTGCGTTATCTAACAGTGGTCAATTTATAGCCGATTGTTAGATCCTAATGTCCGCGAACGGCCGTAATATAAACGTGAGGGACTTTTGTAGAACGTGAGCTCAGAAATGATAACCATGGACCTCACATGCTTGCCATGTGGAATATCTGTATAAAAGACCCTTCAAATTTCTTTACGGCACTCATATTCTTCTACTTGTTGAGGAAACCACTACAAGCACGATGAAAGTAGCTGTTATTCTGTGCGCTTTTGTTAGCCAATGTTTGGCGGCTACTACGGTGGAAATGTTAGCGGCGGATCCAAACATGTCAACATTAGTTAATTTGGTGACTAAAGCTGGACTCGTTGATGCCCTTAACGGAGGTAAGTTTGCTACTAACTTTAAAACTGATTTTCTGTTTCTTTTTGTAGTATAGCTGATCGATAAGTTTTTCATTCGTTCAATTCACAACATATAATGTTTTTTTTAGTTTATACCACTGACTGCCAAAGTACTGATAACAATATTGATTAGCCTCTGACCGTTTTAAGGCGATATTCTGATTTGTTCCTTAATGTTGTTTTCGTTAATCCGGTCGATTTATTTTAACATGACTATGTATTTTGTGTATTCATACATATGCTGCTGTAGGTTTGCATTTTTTCTGAAGTTTTGTGTATTCATACATATGCTGCTAAATGATTGCATTCTTCTGGAGTTGCATCGTTTAACCGTGGCCATACTTATTCAATGTTAGACTTGTTTTTATCTGCATTTACATCTCAGTATTATTTTCTAAAATATTTCAGGAGACTTTACAATCTTCGCCCCAAACAATGCTGCATTCTCCGCTCTGCCTTCCGCCACACTTACCGCTCTTGGAAATGACGTCAACGCTCTCGCTAACGTGCTGAAATATCACGTGGTTCAAGGAAAAGTTCCAAGCTCAGCAGCAAGCAATGAACTTCAACTGACAACACTGAATGGCCAGAAAGTTAGATTTAACATCTACGATCATAACAATGTAAGTCATTTTCATACTCTATTACAAAATGTCTTCTAAAAAAGCAATATTACCACAGGTAATCTTTTAGTTAACAAGAGCGAATATTAAAAATCAAGATTAAAAGGGATTAAATTCCCTTTATGATTGTACACTGTTTCTTCTCAGTATGGAAGTTTAATCTACAAATAAAAGTTAACCTGTAAAATATTGTGCTTTGATTACTATCAAATCAACTGTATCGATTCTAGATGATTGTTTTTCGACTTTCAGCTTTTGATTGTGTAGGAAGATCCCAAACAAATATATTACAACAAATGAAGTTTCTAGAATGATGTACTATTTTATGACGTATTGCTTTGTCTTCGTCAGTTTTAGCTATTAGTATTCTAAGACTTAAACATTTCTTCCAGGCTGTTACTGTACAAGGATCACAAGTGATTGCCTTGGACAAGGTCGCGTCAAATGGAATCATCCACGTACTGAACAAAGTCATGATGCCACCAGAGGGTGATATCGTCGATATTGTTGCTAAAACTTCCGATGTAAGCACTCTGTTGAGTTTAGTGCAACAGGCTGGTATTGCGAATGCCTTGAAAGGTAAGATATTACCCATGAATTTTATAATCTTGAAACTGTTTCGAGAAGATTCGTATCACCATAGCTTGATGCTTTAATGTGACCTCATTTTCCTTTTAAATAGATAGATAATAAAAAGACGTAAAATATTTGGTAATAATTCTTTGTGGTTATTATGTTCATGATATTGAATCAAAATACTTATTTTCAAATTTTAGGTGACGCTTTAACTGTGTTCGCTCCAACAAACGATGCGTTTGCACGTTTACCAAGTTCTGTAGTCAGCAAACTTACAAACGATAAAAATCTACTAACAGGTAAGGTAACAAAATTGTAGTCAAAAGAATAGGAACATTTCCCCAAAATTAAGTATGCAATAAGCATACACAATTACTTTTCACTAAGTTTCTTTAATTCATTGGTAAATATGGTTTTGCATTTTGGATAAGGTCGCGTCTTGCACATCTTCAACTTTGACTTTTTCTGGATTCTCCATCAAAACTTCACCGAGGATTATTCTTTCACTGAATTGACCCTTATGAGACAGAGGATGGGCTTTAAATCCTTTTGATTGAAAGATATATTAACAGTGGACATTTGTTTTGTCTGCGAATAATTACCTATCTTTATAACAGACTATGATTGATTTAGATGTCATTTTTTCTATAAACAAACAAATTTACAAAACGATTGATCATTGTTTTAATCCTTCCTTATTTTCCCTCACAGAAATCCTGGAATATCACGTGGTACCACACACTGAATATTCAGCTGGTCTTTTCAACAGGGAATACCTAAAAACAATTGACAGACATAATGATAGACTTAGCATTTATTTTGACTCAGGTGAGCTTTGTTAGTTTTTTTTTCTGACATGGCAATCTTCTTTAATATAACATTGTTATTGTATCAAAGATTAAGGGGATTAAGATGGACACTTGGATTTCAACAATATTGTTCAGCATTAGGTCTTACTTGATATTAGTTTAACCAAACACAAACACTAAATCTTGTTTTGATGTCTAATGCTTCTTTTCGCAATCGCTGTTAAATATTTCATGAGAAATGTTTGTTATGTTCTGCAAAAAAAAAACCAGGATGAAAACTATCATAATGCAGCCACATGACTGTATACATTAACATCTAAATTTCTACAGCTACTGTAGCTTATTAGCATTGAGGACCTGTATGAAATTTTACAGCTGTAAAAGACCTGTATTTTTGTTCAAAATTACAGTCATGATTATTTCAAATTTACACCTGTAGATTTCATTATCAACATTGATTTTACAGCTGTAGATTTTAATTTACAGCTGTCAAACGACTGTAAAACAGTTTGAATTATGCAAATGAGATACAGCTGTAAAATATCTTACAGCTGTAAAAATGAAAATGTTACAGCTGTAAAAATGCCTCCAAGTTACAGCTGTAGAAATATTACAGGTGTTGAAAAAGAAGACATTATTTTAAGGGACGAAAGCAGAGGTACAAAAAGTTTTAGGATGAATTGTAATTTTCTAGAAAAGGAAGCAATTACTACAAAAATCGCAAAATAAATGATCTTGTAAGTAAAAAAAAACAGTAATGAAATATGTTTACAGTATAGCATTTGCAAAATTCATGAGTAGGATAGTCAAAGTAGAAGCTGTGCATCAGATCTTGTTTTCTTTCTTTGTCATGAAAACATATGACAATTTTGTAATTATTTCACTTAACCTTATCAGCTTCAAATATAGTGTTAGTAGTTAATATATGTACATATATATGTCCTTTTATAACTATATTAAATAATAATACAGTTGCACTTACTCTATAATAGTTAAAATTCCAATATTTTAGAAAATGTGGTTTCTTTGTGAACTTCAGTTATATCCCGCCAAATTTAATTAAAGATGGCTGACAGTACTCATGTTTTCCTCCAAAAAAGTTACAGCTGTAATTTTGAGACGTGAACATTTTACAGCTGTAACTTTCAACTGTAATTTTTTACAGCTGTATTTTTTGAGAACTGCATGTTTTACACCTGTAAATTTCAATTGTATTTCTGGTTATTTTCCACTTACAGGTCTTTTACAGCTGTAATTTCAAAATACAGTTCATTTACAGACGTTTTACAGCTGTAAAACAGTTCCTTTTTTCGTACAGGGAAGAATATTTTTATCCCAATTAATTAATTAATTAATCCGATACACTTTTCTTACAGCCGGTGTTCGCCTCAACACAAATTCCCATGTAACTACAGCTGACATTGGAACAACCAATGGAGTAATTCATCTCATCGACCACGTTCTCATTCCTGCCAGATATTACCTCACACTTGCAATCGGCCGAAAGTAAAGTGAAATGCTCAGACATTGTTATTTATTAGTTGTTGTATATGATACAAAGAGTGTACATAGCTCATGTTTCATTTGTAAATAAGTTTTGTTACAAAAATAAATGTTTTATATACATGTACAAAAATGTCTGCCTTGTTTATATTTGAATACTTTTGTGAAAGAAATTAAGTGAGACAAAGAACCCAGCCCCTTTCACCCCATTATCTAACCACAGTGTAGGCATAGGAAATAGAGATCAATATAATTGCACTTTACTAATCCTACCAGGTGTTCTGTATTACAAAAGTGATTTTGTTGTGACATTTTGATACATGCAAAACTGTATTATCTGCACTATAAAAATACTTACAAGTATTTCATTTTATTATCGGCTTGATAAAAGTTATTTTTATCACCATAAGTAAGTTGACAAAATCATAGGAACCAGGTTTTGAGGGGTAAATCAAATACATATGAATAAATCCTAAATGATTTTGTTGTGCAAAAAAGTATCATATTGTGTCTTAAACCGTTTTCATTTCCCACTCATTTGTGTAATTGCAAGGGAAGTAAACTAATAGATATCTCTGCTTATAAGTACTAGCCCAAGGCAAGAGTTGTCATTCTTTGCGGATCACAACTTTAAATTAAATATTTAAACTTCTGTAATTGATATTAACAAAACTATCATAAATTTTACATTTGTGAAATCATTTTTGGTTATTTCAAGGACTTGGAAATCAATTTCTAGACTTTATTTAATGTGTTTCTATCATTGAAAGTTTTAGGATCTATCTCTACACAGTGAATGTGCATTCAGCCAACAAGAGAAAAATAAATAAATAAATGAAACCTTATTGTCAAACTCAAATAAAAAAATCAATAACAACAACAAAGAAAACCCTAATAATTTCCCCTCCGATTAAAAACGCAAACCCTTGTTAACATTAATTCCTGCGACCTTAATATCAAATTTAAAACTCCAGCCTCTGTATACGTATAAAACATAAATTTCTGCAATGTGAATATATTGTGAGCTATTATGTATGCTATTTAAGATAGTGTACATTTCAAATATTCAAAATGTTCTTCTTATTTCAATCCAGATTGATTCTTGTAAATAATGTTCGAACTCTGATTTCCGCTTTGAAAAAGAAACCATTTTAGAAATTTAATCTAAAATTCTTCCAGAATGACATGTAACATCTTTGCGATAAACCGTACACAAGAATATTTTACTTTTAAGCGGTGATGAGAGATAATTCGAGGTCCGGGCGATTCCAACAATGTTTATCTTTATACAGTCAAAATATAAGAAGCATCGGAAATAATATCAAAGTGGATCGATTTTGACTTGACACATCCCGGTAATATGATTTCAAGTTAAACTGTTTTAATCTATAAAATTCTTATTTCATGTTTCTTCCAGTATTACTTACTTATTTCATCATTTGTATTGACTGGCTGCCGCTTACAGACTGGCTTCTCTTCAGTTACAGTGAAATCATTTAATTTGTCGGCACGAAATTTCGTGGTTTTTGGCCAAAGCAGCTGTTTCGTGGGGACGTAAATTCGTGGATTTTCAATTTTTGAATAAAATATTTTTTTATAATTTCATCAGGAATGGATCTAGTACTAAGTATATCATTTGTTCTTACTTGTGAAACCTACACGTGTCAAACAGCGCTACCATGGTTACCGAATTTGCAATCTACGCTGTTTGAGAATAGCGAGTGATCATGTGCCAATTAACGACCGCGTTATCTATAATTATACGACCCATAATTTGCAAAACTTAATGAAACTGTGAAATATTCGATAAGAAAAGTAGTTGCAAATTGAAAAATGTCAAAACTAGACTTTCATCCGAATGCTTTTTTGCAAAATGAATGCGCGTCTGAATCTAAAATTACAAGCTGTTGAACTTATGCATGTGTTCTGTCCTGCCGAGAAACGTGTAATGTGAATTGGGTAATGATGCATCGGACGCAAATCTAGCAATTAACACATAATATTTAATAGTCCCAAAGTAATAGAAGTTAACTACGTGTCAGTAAAAATAAAGGCTAGAAAATAGACATTGCAGAGCGGCGCCGAAAAAAATCAAATAACAGCCGCAGAATAGTGCGGTTGCCACGTGACGCTACGTCAAACTTCAATGTTTAGTATCTACTTTTACTTTGACGAGCATGTCGTAAATAAACCACGGGTAAATGTCTGAATGAAATAGTCGGTTTTGTTCTGACGCATACCTATGTTTACCATTGATGGACCTGGTCTTTTCTGGCGATATTGCATACAATTAATTTTATCGTGGGCACAGTTTGTCTGTTGGGGCTTAATTTCGTGAATGAGCTGAAGCACGAAATCCACGAAAATTAATCCCCTACGAATAATAATAATTTCACAGTAAACGACCTGTTTCTAACATCACTCAGTAGTTATGAAAGCACAATTCACAGTGCATGGCCAATTTTGACAAACAAAACTGATGTAAGACAGACGAAGCCAATGCCGAGAGGTATCCTATACCTATATTGCCGAATCCTTACCTACCTCACATTTCCAAATTTTCAATTATATGACAGTAATACAAAAGCGTTACTAGTCAAAATATAATTTTATATTTATTCTTAACTTGATTATTTAAAAAATTCTGAAACAATATTTTTAAAAATATAACTGTTAGGCGGACACGAATAATATAGTACTGTATAGAAGGAGATGCATCAATAACAGCCTTTTGACATCAGTATAATGTTTAAATGAAGTAATAAACAAATGTTTTGAACAAATACTGTTTGCACAACAATTTTTGAAAGGATTTGAAAAAATAGATTAAACATTAATAACTTGTTCTGCTGCAAATGGAGTTATTTCTGGTAATTATAAAAAACATAGAGTTTGCGAGTAGCCTCATAATTGCATTGAAAGTATATAACACTCCCTGTGCATAGACACAATAGTACATGTACAAACAGTATTGACATTATTATTAATGCACTATTTTATTATGTAATACACGATTTTTATGTTACAAGAAAAATTTTCGAGTACACAAGTTAGCTCTTAGCATACTAGCATCTGTGCAGTCTGATCATGATCTGCACTATTCGCTTTTCAGTCAGTAAATCTTCAATGAATACCCCTATCAACTACAAATGGTAATGTCCAAATTGAAAGATAGAGTAGTCCATTTTAGAAATTTAGCAGGGTAAGAGTTAATAAAGTGCCATTAGAAAAGCTTTTCATAACCATTTCTGTATATATATAACATAGAGAGGTCGGAGGGAGAGGGGTTGGGGATTTTCGATATATACAGCAAAGCTACATGGAATAATTAAAGATCCCGATGTATATATGTTTGGAGGAAATTTTTATTAATATATGCAAAGATACATTTACGAATATGTACAGCAAATAAAACAGAATACAGTATTTTTTTTTATTATTGTATATGTATTTACAGGGGAACACTGTATGTTTTGTTCATAAGGTACAGTACATCTGTGACACTTTGAAGATTAAAAAGTTAGATACACAAGATTTTTGTCTATAATCTATAAAAAAACATAAAAGAGCCATAACTATAGTAAAAACACTAACAGCAAAAGTTCTTTACTTCATGGTCATCTGCACATCAAGCTTGTTCATCTGTGAAAGTTTGAAGTAGTGTGAGTGGAGTTGGACACACAAGATTTCGGGACGTACGTACGGACGTTCAGACATCAGCAACGCTATATGTCTGCCCCCCCCCCCCCCCCCCCCCCCCCCCCCCCCCCCCCCCCCAACCCAACAACCACCACATACATACATACATAAATGTGGCGGCATAAACATTGATATGAAATTGAGAAGTAGAGGACACAATTGCATATACGTAGAAAAAGGGCAATTACAATTTAGTGGCATTCAACATGCATATATCCATTTTAGACATAAAATTCTATATTGAAACCATGCAATTATTTTACAATACAAAATGTTGCGTTTTGTTCAACTATATAAATGTTTGTCATCGATCAGAGAAAAGTTATTAACGAAAAACAATATCATTTTTGCTGATTTCTTCTGTGTGAAGGAACCAGCCACACAGTTCACATATTAATATCGGAGTAGACTCCTATTCTGTTATTATTTCAACGATGTAGCTAACAGAGAAAATAACTGTCTTATACAGTAGATAATGCCGATATGTGGCTAGTTTTAAAGTAAAGCCGATATAAAAAGCAGTATCAACAGATCGTGGAATATAGCTTGATATCCATTTACTAAATGTTTTCATTTCCGCTAATTATTTGAACACATGCGCTATTGTAGACGGGAAAAGGTGATTTTATTCAAGGAAAAGGAGTGTAGTTTTAGATGGAAATTTGTTGAACTACGAAGGAAACATTATACAATATGATTGAAAATGTGTGGGCAATTTCATGCACCCAGTTGTTTTTCAGGTAATTTTATATTTGCTAGAACTTTTGCGTAATGTTTAATTCTTACACATTCTTATTATTAGTATTATTATAATATTGATATCCGTCTTAAACTTTTTCAAGACGTATGAATAAACAGATTCAAATTATGCGTCGTTTTGTAGCCTTTTTTGTTATCAAATGTTGTAGGGCACCAAATAACTCTTTTATCAATATTTTAAATAGCGCTGAAATTTTAGTTTTCAATACAGCATATGTTTAGAAATAAAAATTACTTGTAAAAGGACACCAACATTAAAAATATAATATCAAACCTTTCCGTTGTACGATTCTCTTCACTTTAAACCTTAATCCCAACTCTAAAGAAGTCCAGAAATAACCATAATACCTAGAGTTTAAAATTGATTTAGAACCTTTACATAAAAGAAAATGATATTTACACAAATTAATGACATTTTTGGTAGATATTCGACCATATATGAATTATTTGAGAGAATATTCACCTTTGTTTTCCCCGAGTCCGCTCGTTTTATACACACACATCTTTCGCTGCCTGTTTTTTTTTGCGGAATGAGGTTGTCAAAAATATCAGTGTATATTTTGTAATTGTGTTAAATTATTAGCAACACACCTTTCTAGGAGTATGGTACAATTAAAAAAAATGTACCTTTGAAATTTTCAAAGAATCAAAGATTTGATTAGAACATATATATATATATTCTGTTGAAAACTGCTTGTATTTCACGAGTAAATATGAACAGGCAGAAAAAAAATCGGTATTGTACCTTTTGTATTGTATGTTGCCGGACTTAAAAAATTTTCATTTAGTATGCATGGTCGGACAGTTCTATAAATAACACACGCTTAAACTTCACTCATTTTCATTTTAACATCGACAAACAATGACGATTTCGTTCGGTAACAAAAACAACAAACAAAAAGACGGAGGTATATAATAAAAGGGTTATTACAACAGTAGCTCGATATGGGATTTTGTATTCGGCTCTCATGGATTTTGCAAGGACGAATCACACTCGGCGGCAAAATCCACTTGAGCCGAATACAGCTTCCCAGATCGAGCTACTATTATGATAACCCTATTATATTAAATATACTCACTTGTTTATATGGAATGTTATTTATACAGACTGCAAGCCAAATAGATATACAGAAAATCAAAATCAAAAAATATATGTGTGTATTTTATCAATATTATTTTTCAAAACTTAAGTTGATTACCAAATTTAAAAAAATGTATATATATATTGTAATAATACTATGTTAAAAATATAAGTGGATGCTTATCAAAATTTAAAAAATATATGTATATATTGTAATGGTATTATGTTTCAATATATAAGTTGATGCTTAAATCGTATATCAAGTCAAGATAATTCTTATTTTATTTTCAGGTCTAATGCTGGCATTTCTGCTTCACATCGGTATCATAAACTCAGGTATTATCATGTCGGATTGTTTGTCTTATTTATTAATTGCTTAGATATTTTATGTTGCATTTTTGACAAGAAATTCAAATAATCTATTCTATTAAGTGCAATTACCAGGTAAGAAATAATTGAAAAATGACTCTTTTATATTGTGTGATTAACACAAGTGAAAATGTTATTGATGTACACAAGGTTTGTATGCAACAAAACATTTAAAGAGTAGCCATAACACACAGTATGTGTCTGTGTGTGTTCGGGTTTAACGTCTTTTTCAACAATTTTTCGGTCATATAAACGACGGTGTCTACTTGTAGCAGTGAGCACAATGACCAACTTTATAGTGCTGCCTCACTAGAATATCACGCCGTAGACAGGTGATACCCCACCAAGTCACATTATACTGACACCGGGCTGACCAGTCCTAGCACTATTCCCTTAATGCTGAGCGCCAAGCGAGGTAGCTGCTAGTATTATTGTTTACGTCTTTGGTATGACGCGGCCGGGGATCGAACCCATGACCTCCCGCACTCGAAGCGGACGCTCTACCAGTGACAATCGGAAAGAATCAATGTACATGTATCTCAACTAAGAGTACACCAGTATGGTTATTCTACACATATGAAATGTGTTTATTATACTATCCGACCCCGCATATTTTATAATATGAATTGATGTAATGTTAGTGTAAAGCAAAAACAAACCCCTCTTGATTACCTTAGATATATATGGACCGTTTAATGACAAAACCTGTATTACTGACAGCAAATAAAATTAAGGTAACAAAACGTTCAGAGAAAAATATTAAGAATATTCTTTTACCTTTCAAGTCTGAAATTTTGAGAAATTTTTCTTCACTATTTCTAGAGCTACAGTTCCTTTAAGTAAATAACGGCACAAGTCAACAAGGTTACGAAAATGAAATCAGTTTTTCATGTAATTTATGCAACAAATCATGTATACCACTTACTTGATATCATAATGTATCTTTTGTTTCACCATGGGACTTCTAACAAATAGTGTTTGGGTACTTCAGTTGTCATGACAATATATAAATAACATTTATTTGTAAAATATCTCGGAAATTATTTTGTCTTACAATGTTATAGTTTCTACATAAACACAAGAAAAGCAATTATTTTCCAACTGTTATGCAATAAATATATAATGTTACTTATACTAGTTTTCTCATGGAACGGTCAATATGTATAGTTTCGACATAAGTAAATAAGTCTTGCAGGGCCACTCTACAGAGATAAAAACAACACGGGATGTAAATCATACCACTCGATTTATATAACAACATACGCTGACCCTGAATTCATTTATGTCAAAAACTGTGTACAAGATTAAAAAGGCACATGTGAATGGAAAATGAAATAAATATGTGATCATTAGGTAACTAAAACATGAACAGTATTATTTAGTTAAATCTTTTAAGAAAGTTTAAAGAAAAGAAAATTGTGTTAACATGAGATATGCAGTTTAAAAAGTATTATATTTCAGTTGAGTTATACAAGAGCAAATATATACTTCCGGTTTTACCATCAACGCAGTACACTTTGCATGACGTCATTATATTACCTGAGAACACAGATGTTGTTGAAGCATCAATTATTTCCAGGCCATCGTCAACAGTGTTGGCTACGCTGACTCTAACACTGGGACATGGGTTTCGGCTTGGAAATGCTTATACTCTACACAATTCCTCATTAGAGTCAGGTTGGTATCATTAAATTCCAGTAGGCTTTTCTAATTTTTATAGCTTATTCAACGTTTAACAGATTTTTTTTGTAATGGTTTCTTTTGATAAAGTAGATTGTGTTAAGAAAAACACACCCAGACGCAAAAATTCTTATAAAGATAAGACGCCGAATATTATCTATCACGGTTTTCACGTGTAACAGCTAAAGGTATTTAAGCTTATATATTGTTCTAATGAAATCATTTTGCTTATGATAAATATTAATATTTAAAATATATTTGTTTTCCAGAATTATTTTACTTTACTAACAAAAGCGTAAATCAGTAAATCTTATCTATATAAAAGGAAGATTGTTTCTGATAAAAGTTATTCCCATCTGATAATTATATTTGAATACAAAATGTTTAAAGCTTAAAAACTATCATATTTTTACAGGATTACAAATTATGACCTTGAGCAAGACAACACTTGTTATAGAACTAACGACTGGTCTGTTAAAAGTACAATCCATTGATCTATCCGGGCAAAGCTATTATATGTCTACGTTTAAAGATTATGCGGACACAAATTACGATATACAACTGTTAATTCAATCGACTGTAACCGACACGACTATCAACCTTTGTAATGCCTACAATAAAGCCGACGAAACGGCAATTAGTAACGAAACACAATTTTCGCAAGAAATTCCCAAGATGGTCAACTGCACAACAAAGAAATTATTCCTTTTTGAGAGATTGCTTTTAAATAAGGTATCAAAGGTGCAAGGAATTGAGATCACCTCGGATCATCCAATTAGTATTCTACAAGGATATGAGACTCGTTCGTCTTCCCTGTTCAGAAATGGAGAGGATTTCAACACCTTAGAGCCAGAGAAGAATGACTCCCCAATCAATTGGCATATTATTAAGCCTATCTCTGACTGGAGTAATCAATTTGTTCTTATTCCCAGTGAGGACAGGCGTGAGTTTAAGCTTTTGCTAATGTGTAAGTATGTGTTAATAATTTGATACATTGACCAACAAGGCAAAAAAGAGGTATGAAGTTTACATTTAGAACAAAAATATATGAGCCGTGCCATGAGAAAACCAACATAGTGGGTGTGCGACCAGCATGGATCCAGACGAGCCTGCGCATCCGCGCAGTCTGGTCAGGCTCCATGCTGTTCGCTTTTAAAGCCTATTGGAATTGGAGAAACTATTAGCGAACAGCATGGATCCTGACCAGACTGCGCGGATGCGCAGGCTGGTCTGGATCCATGCTGGTCGCAAACCCACTATGTTGGTTTTCTCATGGCACGGCTCATATTAAGGCTGGCTTTCGTTCTGATAATTAATTAATCAGAGAGTAAAGGAAACCATGTTTCCGACTCAGTCCCTGAAAATATTTTCATTTACTAACACATATGGTACGATTACAGGCCTTTGCTGTTTTTAGATATGAACATATATAGTTTTACCCATTTATGCCGGTGTTACGGGCATGAGGGATTTTGAACATTTCATTACATCCTCTGAATAAACTGAATCGACATGAGTCTGTTGTTAATTTTCTAGATTTTAAGTCCGTGTGACAATTGCAAAAAGCCGCTCTATACATGGCCTCAGTGTTGGAATTATCTGTGGTCATTTTGGATCATGAAATCCACCCAATACTATTTATAATAGCGTTCCACTTAAGAGGTGCTAGGGGGCGTAAAAAGAATTTGGTCTGCATATATCATTACCTCTCATGTTCAGAATCAATCACCCGTGTCTGCTTTTATAATTCTTGGAAGCCTTCTATTTTTCCAATCAATTCCCATACATGTATATTTCTTTTTTATTTCTGTACGATAAAGAAGAATGCCACAAAATCCGTAAATTGGGATGTATCGTCCCATCTGGAGCGTTGATTCTGTACAATAAAATTGTATTTTCATTTTGGGTACCTTAAGGACAATATAATTTCTTGAAGAATAGAAAGCGTTCTTTATTCTTTACAATGCATTATGTTTCGTAAGAATTATTGAAACTGCTCCATTATATAGTTTTAGACGATTCCTTTTTTATAATAATGTCAAGGGTTTGTGTCACTCAATATGATATTTGTAACTTATGAAATTCAACTTCCGAAATCCATTTTTAAAATTGCCGCCTAAACTGTCTAAAATATAATTACGTCTGAAGTATATGTTATGCTTAATTTTTTTATTTCAGTTTAGTTTCAATATTGCATATGAATAATATATTTCTTAAATATTTATACCAGAATACTTAAGCACTCTAAAAAATCTTTTGGTTAATCTAAATCTGCTTTATAACAATCGTCTTGATATTTTACAAGGGCTTTGTAAGATAGGAAAATGTTTGAAATCAGACTATTTGACTGAAAAGGGAATCAAAACTTGGCACATATCGTTGCAATTAACGAATTGCATTTAAAGGCACATCTCTGAATTAGTACTTGAACACTTTTCGAAGATCTCAAAATGATTTCCATTATATAGACCAAGACTGTGAAACTATCAAAATTGCACGATGTCGGTTAAAGTTGCTTACATCAAAGCTTCAGAAAGTTTTATTATAAATGCAGCTATAGCCTGAAAATAACATTCGTCAGCAAATAAAGTATATATTACCAGTCAATTATTTGTTTTATCATTATAATTTCAGCACTTGTCAATACTTCTGTGTCCATCCAAACTGACGAAGACATCATACGACTAGCTTTGACAGCGAAGACACCCGCAAATATCAGTATATCTAATGAGCCGGGTCATACGCTCATTGTTACCGGAAAAGACCAATTTTCTATGAGTTGCGTCAAATCAGACGAAACAAGTTGTAGAAACGAACTGCTCCCTTTTAATGTAGACAATATGGCTTCCAATACCAATGATAGTAACAGAAAAGGAACTAAATCAGACGAGTATCAGTGGGTTTATATAACAGATGACACAAAGATATTGATATTTTGTCCTCTTTACATATGGATAAGTTTGTATACTTCGAACGGAACCATAGAAAGCACTGAAGAAATTCACTTTAACATTAGCAGCATATATATAAAAATTACAACTTTCACCAATTTTAGTTACGGACTGTATAAGATTTCATTTAATGATACGATGAATAAATGTGATATATTTTACACATACAAATACAGTTCACGTGGAAATAGCACAACTAACTTATATGATATTAACTACACAACAATACCTTTTTCTTCGTTTTCCAAAGTGTCTGAAAAAAGTTTGACTGTCTCTGAAAACTTCGTCACCTCAGATACCACCTCAAGAAAAGCAGAAGACGAAATGGGTGATAACTTGTCTGTCAAACTAGTAGTTTCAACAGATAAGAATACAACAGCAGATGACAATAGAAAATGGAATAAAAGTGCCTCACTACTGTCCCATGATGACATAGCAGCTCCAGCTGATGAAAAGAGCACAAAGTCGACTGTATCGCACAAAATAACAAAACAGAATAATGAAGTGATCGACACAACAAACAAGAAAAGTAATAAAGTTACCGTGGATGTTAACAACGGAAATAGAAGATTCAAAGCAGTAGTGGACATTTTACATTCAAACGAAGGAAGAAGAGATAAGTTAATTTCAAGTTCAGCCAAACAAAATAATCCAACATACACTTACACATTTGACATTAATGAAAACTTTGTTCAGGAAGGTGATGGCAAAAGTCCTGTTGCCATTATTGCCAGTCTGGTGGCAGCTATTCTGGCAGTAGGTGCTATCATTCTTATATTTTTGCTCAAAGAATTTATCTTACGAAGACAACAGATACGGAAGACAAGAATAAGACCATTTATATCATATTATTAACTTGATTTGACTGTCATGCATGCTTCATGGTATCTTCAAATTTTAAACTGTTAAATTACATTCGTGATAGTGTCTCCTTGTATTGTTTTGTTTTAGTTGAGAACTTTTAAAATATTTTAAGTCCTAAAAAAATATTAAAAACTTTATTTAATCTGATAAATTACTTTCGTGATAGTATCTCCTTGTATTGTTTTGTTCTAGATGAGAATTGAATATTTCAAACTTTAAAGTTCTAAGAAAAAAGGTTTTAATTCACGAAATTAATCTTTAAGGAAGTTCGCATAAATATAAACATTTTTTATATAAATCAATGGAGTCACCGTGATTTATAAATTACGCATACAAATTGATATTGTCAGTCTTTATTTATTTAGATATTGAATCCGTAATAATAGTCGGCAATGTACGTGTGATTAAGGACTGTGAAATAATAAAAAGTTTCATGTTGTCGGTTTGAACTTTTGTGGTTTCGCATAGAACGGCTTTTGTGTGCGGATACGAATTCGTGGATTTTAAGTTTTGAAGATAAAAATCAGGAAATTTTTATTTGTTTGATGCAATTCGATTTCAGTAATTACGTAACCATGAAAAATTAGTCGTCCACGAAAATTAATGATTTCATAGTATTCACATATGCTATTTCGGCATTCTTCGGTCGTAAATTTTGCTCAAACTGGCACGTGATTTTACGTGCTAGCAAGGGAATGCCGAAATCGCAAGCAGAGAGAATGTAATGGAATTGAAATTGTGAAACAACTGTCTTGTTGCCACTCATAGGGTAAGTCCAATCCTCAATTCTTCTATATCATTCTAATAAAAGTAAATAATGTTTTAGCAAAGACTTAAATTACAAATTTACATCACGTGAAACATTCTGCTTCATCAGAATAAATTTCATTTCAGGCAGTTATGTGAATCAAAACGTATACTTTTTTTGAGTAATTGAAACAAAAAAAAATCTTGTTCAATGAAATAGTATCTAGCTTTGTCATAGATATGCATCTGGTTTGAAATCAAGCATCCGATCAACTATATAACTAACTGAAAAAAAAACAAAAACATAAAAGTTACTATTTGCGATGTAGTCCAAAATTATAGATGACACTTTGGAATTTGTAAAGTGCCTACCTATCGTTTGCACTACATGTATGTAAAATACATGTATCGGATAAACTGATACAATCTCGTAGTACTTATTTATAGTGACAGTATGAATTATGTCCCCCTTAGTACACTGAGTAAGAATAGTCTTCTTTGAAACATGTGCATTAAGTATTGTAATACAGACTTCCTTACTGAAAAGTGAAAGGTGAATAATTTTCTCACCGACAGCAGAATCTAATGACCTGATATATGTCAATGCCATATATATAAGATGTCGTGCATACTTGTATCAAATAGGCTTTAATGCGTTCTGTTTGGATTTGAATTTGTATATATCTGGAAATTAACAGTGTTGTTAGTTGTTTAAATATCTATTAAATGTAATGCTGATTCAGTAGCAATTTATTATCACATTTATTGTACTCCAGTCCCTAGGGGTGTTTCGTGTGCAAAAAAGGTCCAGAGCTGATTTATACATCAATGTGTAGGGGAATTTCTCAACTTTCAGAAAATCTTGGGTGCATTTGCCGCATCATGGTACGTTTTTAGAAATCCAAGATGGCCGCCAAGATGGCCGCCGAAATTTTAGAAATACACTAATTTTCACTTTTGGGTCCTTATCTTATAGAAATACGAATGGATTTTTATTCTTATGTTCTAAAACAACAGAGAACACATTATGCCACTGATTTAAAGCCATTTTTGTCAGTTCTTGAGATATATATCGGAAAAAATATTGAAAATATCGTGAAATTTTCACAAAAAAAATAGCCAAAAAATGGATATGGTTGTAAATTTTCATTTGTCTTATTTAAAGGTTCGATGATAGTGACCAATTTTAGTGATTTGTTAAATTCGACAAAATTTTTCATTACCTTGATACCATTTGTCTTGTATACTGACACCTCATTGTTAGCCTATGGCTAAAATAAGTGGGTGGGGTAAATTGAAGTTTTGCTAGGAATACATTTATTGAAATGTATGAATTTTCAATGATGTTTTTGTTTCCTCAGTAATATGAAAACGATGTTTACGATGTATTATTGTCACTTACAAATGTGGAGATAAAAATACTATATTTCGTTAAAAATAATTGGTCAGTTGTGGTCGTTGCCATGGTTACAGCAGTTATATAACGAAAGTACTATTAGAACTGTTCAGGTGAGTTTGGTTTCATGAGAAAGTTAAGAATAATGTATATACTATTGTCTAAATGACAAAAGATCGAAAAACTTTATGATTCATTGTAGCAAGACCGCGAAAGCTCATTTATAAGTGTATAGGCACTCGGACAAACAAAATTTCGGATAATATTTAAATGCATGTTGGAAGTTTATAGACACTTGTGTGATATTTTCTACCCCACTCACATAGCACTTTGCGGAAATGATTTGTATAATGTCATATCTGCCATATTAAATTATATAATTATATAAAATATAGTGCCGCATAAATAGTTTTGGGGTATATGTTTTATATGTGTTTTCGGTAGAAGTATATAATGCAAATGTTATTATGTTTGAAAAAGTATACCATAAAACATAACTTCTATACTTTTATTCCAACATTGTAAGAATATTTATAAAAACTGTCTCAATATTAAAGAGGACGGGGTTTAAATTGCGCTAAAAAATTCAGTAATAAAACCTTTAAATGATTTCTGAGAAGCACCAAGTTCTGAAATTCTATTTTCAATTTACTGCATTTATTTTGGCGTTTAAAACATCTGTTGTGCATATAAATTTCAACACATGATCACATAATCATGATGTATTACACAAATTATGCCTTCATGTACAATACAATAGCAGTTGTGTTCATCAAAACATTACATATTTAAAATACTAACATTTTTCACAGGCTTGCATGAATACTACGACTGATACATTGCTACACAATTCCATTGCATTGTAGAAAGTTCTTACAAAAGCAAAAAATATTCTTGAAGCAAATTCGTGGTTGCGGGTTACAGTTTTATACAGGTAAAAGTTTTGTATAGTGACAATATTGATGTACAATGCCATTCATTCAGCATATTTCACATGAATTCTAATTCATTCACAAATTACACATGTATTAAGAAATTAAACACACAGATTACGAAATTAACACACAATACATCTGTATTATTGAGCCACTAGTAACATATATCATATAGAACTTCACGTATTTGTTTAATGAAGTTGCAGTCGTATCACAACCAGTTGAGAACATAAACTTACCACAGCTTCATATTGGTATGTTAAATGTACAGAATGGTGAACAAATATAAGAAAAATTCAGTTGATTTAATATACCAGTAAATGCATATAACGCAATGGATATATAATATACAGCCTGCGCAAATATTTACTGTCTGATCAAATTAATTGTATCAAACAAATTCGCAACCTATTTTAAAATCACAGATGAAGTTATCACAATTTGTATACTTCGGAGCATATGCATATTCCTAAATGTCTATAATACAATTTATATTCTATAAACTATAAGCTACATACTTACAGAAAGGTATAACGTTTTATAGTTTGTTATGCATATCCATATATAAGCATACTAATACAAAAAGTGTCAATACCAATATCATAATGGGTATTTCAACATTGTTGACACATGTACATAGCCTCTGATTACAGTATTCACATACATTGTTTTTAGCAAAGGTGCATTATCGGAAAAGACAAATAATGAACACGTTGTTCCACCTGTGTTTTTTTTTCATTTAAACTTAATAACATTCTTTCAATAAAGTGATACAGCACAAGTCTGTGTTATTATCTTTACATCCTAAAGAACTACTGGTACGAAAACGAGTACATGGGGATTTTTCAGAATGGTCCTAAATTGCTATTGCTACAGTGGAAGAATATGCAGCATGGTATTCCAGCTTTTTTGGCAGGTACATCGCTTGATTGAAGATTTCTTACATCGACATACCTCCACAATACTGCCTGAGACACTTCGATGATCATTAACTGGTAACAATAAATATAATCTGGAGCCATTTTAATGTTCATATCCATATAGGGCTGGATCCACATCTATGTTCTGAAGACAGTTTATCTGAATGTAGCAAGAGTACAAACACCGAAGTATGTGTGCACGCAGAGAGTAGCTACTCGGCGGCAGTGAATTTAAGTCGATAGCCTTGCTTGTGTAGTACATGGAATATCCCAATTCACCCATTGTTTTATATTCAAAGTCGTTCTTCAGAACTTTTAGGAGAAAACCACTCTGCTTTTGCCATGATTTCTTCCCGATTTTTATCATTTATTGTTTTCCCAACGTCTGACAAAGATGTTTCAGGCGATGCCTTCAATGCTAAATGCTTTGTGCCTACTTTATTGGTCGTATCACATCCAGTCAAAATATGAGCGGCCGGAAGAACACGACACAACTCAGCTTTTTTTCAGCAGTCAAATATAGTGGAATATATCTGGCCGTGTCACCTACTCCAGTGCGTACCCACAGCTCTGCCAAACCACTATTACTTAGCCTTTAGAAGAAGTGAAGTGCCATAACCATAATAGCTGTGTCACTTAAAATCGCCACAATACGCTAGGCTCTAGAATCCGTAGCACGAAGAGCATGTGGAATCAGACGCACGTCAGCTTCTTCGATTTGTGACTTTTGAAAACAATATATAATCGAAACCGATGAGAAATCATTGCAAACTGAGCAGAGTAGTTTCTCGTAAAAGTGCTAAAAGAACAGCTCTAAATATAAAACAATGGGTGAATTGAGATATTCCATGTACTACACAAGCAAGGCTATCGACATAAATTCACTACCGCCGAGTAGCTACTCTCTGCGTTCACATATACTTCGGTCGGTGTCTGTACTCGTGCTACATTCAGACAATCTGACTAAAGTACTTGATCTTCTAAACGAAGATCTGAGAACGACCCATTCACATACGTCTTCTGTATATTTTGGATATTGCTATTTTTATCTTAACCAATCAGACGACTTGTTCGAATGTCAAAGAGTAAGAAAAATGTGCAGTCATTCCAGGATTCGAACCCGGGACCCCTTACGTACAGAGCAAGTGGCCTACCGACCGAGTTAATCGGCTATCTTACGTACTTTGACATAAGAATTGTAAATATTAAAAGTCAAGGCTACAGGTAGATTTGCAAGATGTTGTAAGTTAAGCTCTGATTGGCTAGCGAAAGGGTCGTCAGAACAAGGCTATGAATAGGTCGTTCTCAGATCCTATAATGCGTAGCATAATAGGAGATGTACTTTAGTTAGATTGACATTCAGATAAACTGTCTTCAGAATATAGACGGGAATCAAAAAATGGCTTACCGTTACCAGTTGACGACCATCGAAATGGTATTGACATTAAAGGGCTGTACTACTTTATCCCCGCCACAAGTGGTAGGGGTGGGGTATAGCTCGGTCTCCGTCCGTTCTTCCTTCCGTCCGTCCTTCCGTCTGTCCCTAACACTTTTGTATCCGCTCCATATCTGCTAAACTACTTGAAGGATTCTTATGAAGCTTAAGTCAAATGATCAGCTCATCAAACGATGTACAGAACTCATGAATCAAGGTCAAGGTCACAACTCAAGGTCAAAGGTTTTCGCCTTCCATTTTGTGTCCGCTCTATATCTCCTAAAATCTTTTAAAACTTTAATCAAATGATCACCTCTTCAAGATTATGTGCAGAACCCATAAGTCAGCCATGCCGACTCAAGGGCAAGGTCACAACTTAGGGTCATAGGTTTGAGCTTTCCATTTTGTGTTATCTCCGGAACCCCTAAAAAGATTTTCTTCAAACTTGGATCAAATGATTACCTCAATGAAAATGAGCGTAACTTGTGAGTCAGCTTTTCCGGCTGAAGGTAAAGGTCACAACTTAGGGTCAAAGGTCAAAGGTCAAAAGTTTGAGCCTTCCATTTTTGAAGGATATTCATCAAACTTTGGTCAAATGATCACCTCATCAAGAACTCATAAATCAGCCATGTCAACTCAAAGTCAAGGTCACAACTCAAGGTCATAGGTTTGAGTTCTGTATCGCCTAAACCCCTTGACGGATTTTCATGAAACCTGATCAAAAGATCACCTCATGAAGACAATGTGCAGAATTTATGAGTGAGCCATGTTAGTTCATGGTCAGGGTCACCGTTCAAGGTCAAAGGTTTACCCTTTCACTATCTATAACAGTGGCGGGGGATTTAGCTGTCTTTTAGACTGCCTTGTTTCATTAGTATGCATATATTTTGATATGCATAACGAACTATAAAACGTTACACCTTATGTAGCTTATGGTTTACAGAATATAAATTGTATTATAGACATTTAGGAATATGTTTATGCTCCAAAGTATACAAATTGTGATAACTTTATCTGTGATTTTATTTAATCAGCTGAATTTCTCTTATATTTGTTCACAATTATGTACATTTAACATACCAATATGACGGTGTGATAGGTTTATATGCTCAACTGATTGTGACAACCTTATACCATTGCAACTTCATTAAACAAATACGTAAGGTTCTATATTATATATGTTACTGGTGGCTCAATAATACAGATATGTTGTGTGTTTAATTTCTTAATACATGTGTAATTTGTGAATGAATTAGAATTCATGTGAAATATGCTGAATGCATGGCATTGTACATCACTATTGTCACTATACAAAACTTTTAACTGTATAAAACTGTAACCCGCAACCACGAATTTTCTTCAGGAATATTTTTTTGGTGCAATGAACTTTTGTAGCAATGTATCAGTCGTAGTATTCACGCAAGCCTGTTAACAATGTTAGTATTTTAAAAATGTAATGTGTTGAAATCTATATGAACAACAAATGTTTTAAACGCCTGATAAATGCAATAAACTGAAAATAGAAATTCTGAACTTGTGTGCGTCTCAAAAATCATTCAAAGGATACCTCATATCAATTTTATTACTGAATTATAAGCGATATTTACCCCGTCCTCTTAATATTAAGGCAGTTCTTATAATTATTCTTACAATGTTGGTATGAAAGTATAGAAGTAATGTAGGGTATACTTTTTCAAACATAATAACATTTGCATTATGTACTTCTACTGAAAAGACATATAAAACATATACCTCAAAACTATTTATGCGACACTATAGTTTATATAATTTAATATGGCAGATATGACATTATACATATCATTTCAGCAAAAATGAGGGGCATTGTACATCACTATTGTCACTATACAAAACTTTTACCTGTATAAAACTGTAACCCACAACCACAAATATTCTTCAGGAACATTTTTTGGTTTTGTAAGAACTTACTACAATGCAATGAACTTTTGTAGCAATGTATCAGGAATGTACAATGCCAATATCTAAGGGGGTAGTATATTTCAATTAAGTGTCTATAAGCTTTCAACATACATTTAAATGTTATCCGAAATTTTGTTTGTCCGAGTGCCTATACACTTATAAATGAGCTTTCGCGGTCTTGCTACAATGAGTCATAAAGTTTTTCGATCTTTTGTCATTTAGACAATAGTATATACATTATTCTTAACTTTCTCATGAAACCAAACTCACCTGAACAGTTCAAATAGTACTTTCATTATTAAACCGTTGTAACCATGGCAACGACCACAACTGACCAATTATTTTTAACGAAATATAGCATTTTTATCTCCACATTTGTAAGTGACAATAAAAACATCGTAAACATCGATTTTATATTACTGAGGAAACAAAAAACATCATTGAAAATTCATACATTTCAATAAATGTATTCCTAGCAAAACTTCAATTTACCCCACCCACTTATTTTAGCCATAGGCTAAAAATGAGGTGTCATTATACAAGACAAATGGTATCAAGGTAATGAAAAATTTTGTCGAATTTAACAAACCACTAAAATTGGTCACTATCATCAAACCTTTAAATAAGACAAATAAAAATTTACAACCATATCCATTTTTTTGGCTATTTTTGTGAAAATTTCACGATATTTTCAATATTTTTTCCGATATATATCTCAAGAACTGACAAAAATGGCTTTAAATCAGTGGCATAATGTGTTCTCTGTTGTTTTAGAACATAAGAATAAAAATCCATTCGTATTTCTATAAGATAAGGACCCAAAAGTGAAAATTAGTGTATTTCTAAAATTTCGGCGGCCATCTTGGCGGCCATCTTGGGTTTCTAAAAACGTACCATGATGCGGCAAATGCACCCAAGATTTTCTGAAAGTTGAGATATTCCCCTACACATTGATGTATAAATCAGCTCTGGACCTTTTTTGCACACGAAACACCCCTAGGGACTGGAGTATTGGGAAAAAAAGAGAATAAAAGAAATTGAAATACTTCATCACATTAATGGAAGTAATTCTAATGAAAAATACAGCAACGATTTTTAACCCTTACCCTGCTATATTTCTATAATGGACTGGTCCATCTTTCAATTTTGACAGTACCACTTATTACTCAAAGGGGTTTTCACTGAAAATTTACTGACTGAATAGCGAACAGTGCAGACCATGATCAGACTGCACGGATGTGCAGGCTGATCTTGGTCTGCACTGGTCGCAAAGGCAGGATCATCTGCCGCCAGCAGGCTAAGGGTTAATTTGGCTTTAGCATGTTCTGTTGAACGTTTATGCCAGTTGTTTAAATGCAAACATTACAGTCTGGCCGTGAAAAATGAACATAAATCATTGACTTCTAATTGTTACCTAGGGGACTGGGTCTTGTGCATAAGTGCCAAGCAATATTAAGATTTCTTAATGAATGGAAAAGGAAAGGAGAGGACGCAAAACAGATCGTGGTAAATTTTGACATCTGATGTGAACTTGACCTTTCATCTAGAGATCTGCGCACTACACGTTGTCTCCTCATGGGGATCATTTATGCCAAGTAATATCATAATCTCTTGATTTATAGCAGAGAAATGGGCCAGACAAGAAAATATATTGTGTTAAAAACTTGTTTACCTTTGCAATTACAGTGTGACCTTATCCTTTGAGTCTTCGACACCTCGTTTCATTATGAGATTGACAATTTTATGGTAATATTAGTGCCCAAATAATTGAATTAATTAGGAATTAAGAGTAATCTTCAATCTCGTAATAATACATTTTATCGTTGAGAAATATCCTACCTAAGCTCAATAAAGTAGTTCCGGATTAAAACGTAAAACATTTTTTCCGTCAGTTGTAATTGTTAACAATCTTGATAATGTCATCGGCCGTCCGGTCATATTATGAATGGCGAATTTAGAATTAAGTCTGACTAACAAATCAAGAACATTTTTCTAAATATAGAATTCCATTGAAAATTGTCTTTCTGGAATAATTCAATCAATTGAGGATTATACAGCAAATGATTTCGGAAAGAAGAAAACAAAACCTAAGGCTCTAACTAAATGAGAAAATATCTTCTCTAAAATAAATTACATTTACATTGTATTTTATCACATATAATCTATTTCTGTTATTGTCGAAACCTATATTTAAAGTGAATAAAATATGTATTCGATTTTGCAAACAAAGCACCAACAATATCATAAAATGATATTTTACTACATGTAAACTTAACAAAACGGACTGAAAACTTTCACCACCATTAGACGAAACATTTTTTTTCCAATCATACAAATGAGTGTAACACCTTTTAGTCATTGGTAGAAGGGTGGAGGGAGGGTAGGGTCAAGGGGGAACGACAAAAGTATCATTTACGGAAAAAGTGGAACTGAAGTATTAGAATGAAGCGGCTAAACCTAACTCGTGTTTCGGTTTTCGCTATCTGCAATGAGAAGAAAACACGTTTTAAAGAATAAAACACTTTGATATTTACCCTCTTTTGGTCGATCAAGAATTCCAGAGATGATATTATAAAGTGATTCAAACTGCAATTCTACTTTGGAATACGATTTAGAATTCTCTCAGTACCTCATACATTGTACATATATTGTTAACTGCACCTTTTCGGTGTTCATGCGAAATGAACGACAGAATAGGATCGGCAAATCCATAAAAGTTTAATTTGCCGATCCTATTCTGTCGTTCATTTCGCATGAACACTGTAAAAAAAGTTTCATTTCTAATATTTACATTATATTTCCTTTCCATTTGTTAACAAGGTTATATTATAAATTTCAGACATTTTGTTGCATTTAACATTAAAATAAGCTTCCCGGCTATTCTGTTCACCAGACGGAACAACTGTGGAACTATACGCGGACGTCGTCAAAACAACGGCCCGATATAACTAAGTAGCGTTGACGTAACTTTCGCGCAACATACGAAATGAACGTCAAATGTGGAGTCGCCGTAGCGCAGTGGTAGCGCGTCCGCCTTGAGATCGAAGGGTCCCGCGTTCGATCCCGACCACTGCCTTGGTGGTAGTGTCCTTAGGCAAGACACTTTAATTCCACATTGCCTCTCTCTCTGCTCTTAGAGGTTGGTTCCTTCTGGAATGAGTCTCGAGAGCCATTAATATAAGTTGTAAGAACTTGTTTGGCAATCGAGAATAAATAAATTAGTATAAACTAAATGAACGTCATAATTTTCAATGAAAAAGAATAGGGCGAAAGTAAATATTGAACAATACGTGTAAATTTATGAGAAAAATAAATCATACCTCGGACATATCTTGTCAAATTGATTACCTCTTAGTTATGTAAATTACGTTTTTCCACATGCGCCAGGAACACGGAGATGCGGGATGATCTCGGTTAGCACTGGTCGCAAAGGTAGGATAACTTGCCGCCAGCAGGCTAAAGGTTAAATAACAAACGACGTAAGCCTACATGTTGCCCCATGTGATAACTTGACAAAGGGTTGATACGATAACATAGTATAGACAAAATGAAAAAAAAAATACAATTATCATTTTTCTTATACCTATGTTTACAGTATATGTTTTCTTCTGAAATCATCTTGCTTTAATACTAAGAATATTTCTTTGCCTGTGTAGCACGCATACTAATCGGAAATATTATGTATTTAAATATGACTTAGGTAAAACGTACCGCAAAGTCATTTTAAAGACATAGATAATGGGTGTAGAACTTGATAAACTATTCTTTTAAGCCAACAGGTGAATAAGTTGCCACAACATTTCAGAAGATATCGTGTTTTTACAACTCTTATAAACAGTAACACACATTCTTCAAACATCGATGTAACAAATTACAAAGAGATATCAATTTTACTGACATTTTCAGTCCATAAAGGCATCAGCCACTCTGTTCACATATGGATATTGGAGAAAGATTATCATTTGTATTTCCGCGATGCGACTATAAGTTTACAGTCTCGTTGCAGTCAGTAGATAATGTGTAGACAATTAATGGCTAGTTTAAAAGCAAAAATCAGAACAAACCGACAAACTAGCATAATCAGTCGTTTTGGGAATAGAACCTGATACTCATTTTCTAAAATGCTTTCAGATATAATTAGTATTACACGTACTAAAATCGTCAAAAGCTTAAAACTAGTTTTATACACTCACAAACTTATGATATATATATGTGGCTTCTTTCCAGTTTGAATGCCAGTTTTACATTACTTATGTAACGGTGTATGAAAATCATAAGATACGATATCGGAAATACAGTGGAAAATTGAATACATAAATTCTGAATAGAATAAGGAGAATAGTTCTTCACAAAATGTATTACCAATGTATTTTCAGTTTGACGTTCTTAGAATTTCGACCTGTAAATAAATGTAAATAAATGTGTGTATTCGTTTGTAAATTAACGCAACTTGTTTTATTTTCCACAGTAGGTCAAAAAGATTTAAAAAAAATGCCTCGCTTTTCCAATATTTTTTAGGCTTTTTGATAAATTCCTTTATCAATATCATAATTATTGATTAACATCATGTATTTTATACTTATGTTCTATTAAATTTCAAACATTCTAAGATATGTGAATAAAATATTGAAAACTGTTTAGAAAAGCAAGTCGTGTGTTAAATTATTAACTGGTTTACGTCTGCGATGTCGTCAATATAATATATGCACAAAATTTTCTCACATCTCCGTTAGGTACATAGTATTGCATATGTGGCATATCATGCAAATTTTCTTCTGAAAATATGAGAATTGGCAAATATTTTTTGTAATTTTTGATAAGTAACAAGTTACTGAAGCATTTGAATAGAATCACATATATTTTGTTTAACTGGATATCAGATGTACGTCAAATATAAATTATTAAATACTTTTATCTATATATGAACTCATTAAAACGATTACAAACTGTTAATATAAAAACATAGAACAAAATCAGACATGTAATACCTGACTATGTCTGACACTTTTTATGAGAGGAAATGAAAAATTGACCATCTCTCCCCTTATAGGAACACTAGACCATGTGCTGCATTTGAGACCTGTATCCCTTACGAGGTCAAGGTCACCCTTAGAGGTTATTTCTTCATTTTTCCACTTTTGTCTATAACTTTTGTATTTCTATTTACACAGACTGATATTCAAATAACTTGGCACAAGTATCCACCATGATGACGATGTGTCAAGTCTAGCACCGTGATCCCTAGACAAAATCAAATTATAACTTTGTATTTTTATATACATAGATGGATATTGAATTAATTTTGCACAAACACTTATCATAACAAGACGATGTGACAAGTGTTACAAGTAGATCCCTAGCTCAAAGGTCAACGATGTTATGTCATTTTTGATCTTTTAGCTTTTAACTAGTATATAGATAAAAGGATATTGAAATAATTTTGTACAAATGTCCTCCTAACGTTTAATCATTTGATGATGATATAAATATTTACGTAACGTTCCAGTCCGTAAGTTCAGTTGACGTAATTTATTGTTCATGTGTTATAACAGGATTCACACATTTGTGTCCTAATATCACATCCGCGTCCTACAGATATAGTTGCGGTTCCAACTAATATGGCGCTATAACACAAATACCATATTTGCAATATGGTATATACATGATTTAACATGATAACAAAACATCTCTTGTACTCTAAGATGTCGGTTCAATAGCTGAGAGTGGATTTACTTGACTTGTGAGAACGAAAAGTTAAAACCTTTTGAAAATAAATTCAGAAACGGACAATTAGATAATTATACTTATTTTTATCTTTAGGTCTGTATCAAACATTAAATTTCCTAAAAAAGCTCTTGGTTTAATTGGTTTTTCCTATTTCATGTCTGAATGTTTGACACTTCGCACAGACAGCAGAGATTAAATCTTTCCCAAGTGACAAATCTGTCGTGGAATTTAAAATGTTTAATCAAGTTTTCTTTGGTATTTCAATTTAAATTTATTAGATTACGGAAAAGTATCTCAGTGGCATTTATAAAAAGTAGTCTGCTTTATACACAACTATGAAGACTAATAACTGCGGAGAAATAGTTCTATAAAGATTGGGAAAGCAGCATATTTCGAGGGGTGAATGTGAGAGAAGTGAAAGTGCAAACAGATAAAGAAGTACTGAGACTTCTTTCGCATTCAGCCATCGATTTGGTTAATAGCATTAGATAGTATTTATATTTTTTATTAATGCACGGGATGTAGTTGTTACTTCGGCTTTTTAACAAAAAACATTAGAATTTACTCTAATTAAGAAATAATAAATATGTGCCTATATTTTATCAGTTAATAAAATATGGGCAGGAGTTCGGATGCGTAATAATTAAATCACGAGTGCGTAGCACGAGTGATTTAATATTCGCATCCGAACGACTGCCCATATTTTATTAACTGATAAAATTATTGGAACATATTTATTATTTCGATTCTAACCACGCAAATTCTTCGCATTTAACAGCACTACATTTTTGCTCGATATGTCATTCGGCTGGCCATATGCTATTATAAAAACCTCCCCACGAATGGAACGCGTTGCATAAAACGGAATTTTCCGATATTCAGCAAATTTTAATTAAAGTATTAAGTCGTTACTTCTGTAAAAATGTTATTTTCAAAAACATCTAAGGTCGGATATAGAAATCAGAAGTAAATACTTCATTCAAAGTTTATATTATGCAGTTTCTAAAAATAGTGCACGTCACCAACATGATGGCACTGAAACATACACGCCAGAAAATTGCGGCGGCATATAAACACGTAAACACTTGAGTCTGGAAGATTGGAACATGAATTATAATTTATTTACTGTCAAAGTAGAATCTAGTTGACATTTGTGGTGTCTACAACGCAGAAATTGTAAACTACACACACGACTAGACAGATGCCGCTGGTGTTGAAGTTGAAACTTACCGGGCTGAAACATTTTCTTACGGTAAAAATATAAACAAATTAATTCATCAGTTAGAAATTGTTTGTTTCAGAAAATTTGATGTACTTTTTATTACTACTAATAGCACTGAAAAAGTCGAATATTTAGTCGGCATATAACAGAAGCAGAGTAGAATCTCACAGTCATGTTACAATCGTAGGGTGGAATGGAAAAGCTATATTTTATCGTAGATTCATGTATAGGCGATTTCACTATATGTTTATATAGCAACTGCTGCGGATCGTGTTAGAATGATTCTTATTACATGGTATTCGTGATTGTGCTTCACAAACATAGCTTAAAAATGGTTACATTTAATGAAATGCAAAAGCTTCCGCTGATTCAGAACCAGTTTCATTTGAGCATGTAGGTCCAGGTCTTTTGAGCATATGGGTCCAGGTCTAGGATGTCGCATATTGATAAACTTTTATTATGTTTATAATCAGCATGTAAAAACAGTATTGCCAGGCAACATGATTTCCCCTACTAATACTAAAAATTCAAATTTTATCGTCAGTGTTATATAGATTAGACGATAAACATTTATTTTATACAACATTTTATTGATGATATATATATATTATGTCTTATCACCTGCGACATTAAAAGTGTTTTGTTTCGGTAGTCATACAAACGCAGATGTATAGTTCAAGCTTTTACGGAAACGCCGAACGTACTAAATGACGTCATAATATTACCTTTGGACAACAACAATAAGTTCTTCAATTGCATCTACAGCTAGAGTTAATCTGACAAGTAAAAACTGATTATTCTTGAATATGGTACTTCCTTACAAATCTGTGGAATCAGGTTTTAAGCATTGTACTTATATAAAACTTCATTTGGTTTTGAGATAATAAATAAAAATAACAAAAAACACAGTTTATTCGGTGATAAAGATAATTCTATTA
Organism: Mercenaria mercenaria; assembly: GCF_021730395.1. Classification (NCBI taxonomy): domain Eukaryota; kingdom Metazoa; phylum Mollusca; class Bivalvia; order Venerida; family Veneridae; genus Mercenaria; species Mercenaria mercenaria. Next base: position 3,098,245 of record NC_069377.1, on the reverse strand, counting down.
GAATATATTCGATGATGTTACAAAAGAAGTATATATTTAATCATTGCACCAATTCATAGCTTAATAGTTTCAAAAAGTACAATTACGGAGGTTCTTTAAGGATATAAAAATGTAGCTTGGTTTATAACGTTAGTCGTTAGGTCATTTTAACATTCATATAAAGGAGTCACAAAGTGGCTGTCTTCTGTTTATGCAAAAGTGAAATAAATAATAATTATCCGGCAGTCAAAATTTAATGGTCCTATATATCAGCTTTATAAATTCTAACTACATTCAAGTTACTGTTAAGAGTGAAACTAATAAGTGTTCTGTAAAAGATTTAGTCATTTTATATTGATTTCATATTTACAGATAAATCGTTACCAATTGGTATCTTATTATAATTGGAGACTCATTAACTGCATGTTTTGAAATATATCTTCTCCTTGTTTCTTGAAACTTGATCTTATTCTTACAAATGAGTTGCAACAACAATGATAAAAACACTATAGCAAATATTTATGATATCTAGAACCATACTATATCTCCTTCTCATATCTTAACAGGGATACAAAGTGTAACAACGGGCAGATCAACATAGTTACTAGTCTATTAAAACTGTCCTGCACCGAGGACTATAGACACATTCATCACATATTTGCATTAAAAGGAAATTTGGGAGAAAACCAGGATAAACATCTGTTAATTCAATCCTCAGTTCCCGATACCTCGATCAATCTATGTGTTCTCTACAATGAAAAAGAAGAAATAATATATAACTTTGCAAATTAAATATTTACAAGAAATTCCCAAGACGACCAACTGCTACAGAAAGAAAGTACTAGACTTAGACTGTTTGCAATTAAATAATAATCAATGTTGCAAGGAATTGAAATCGCATCTAAACAACACGTGGGTATTCTAGAAGGACAAGGATATACTGGTCTCCTGTGGCCAGAAATGAACGAGATTTCAACACCTCAATTATACTTCTCCCATCAATCAGCTGGCATACCACTCCGCCGTATAACAATAGCTGTAATATGTTTTTGCCTATTCCAAGTCAAGACAAATGTGAAGTTAAGCCGTGAATAATGTGTTTATGTATTAATAGATAATTTGATACACTGATCAACAAATCCAAACATTATTTATCTTCTTATTTCATTAGACAGGCTTTGATGTTCACATTAAGTAATAAGTTTTATTACATACCTATACAAATTCTGTCAAAAATACGGCTTGTATTTTATAAGTAAATACGAACAGACAGAAAAAATCCGTATTGTACCTTTTGTATTGTATGCTGCTAGACTACTTTCGTTTAATATGCATGACCTATTAAGTTCTATAAATAGCGCACACAAAAACTACTCTCAGTTCTATTTTAAACCATTAAACATTGAATTCCATAACAAAACGACATACAAAAATAGAGGCATATAATAAAAAGGTCATCATAACAGTAGCTAAAACTTGGATTTTGCATTCGGCTCTCGTGGATTTTGCCAGGTCGCATCTCACTCGGTGCTTGCGCGCCTCGTGTAAAATTCACCCGAGCCGAATACAGCATCCCAGATCAAGCTACTGTTATAATAGCCCTGTTATATACTAAAGACTACTCTTCCAAATAACTCAAGAACACAGTAGTAATATATAGCCAACTACGGAATCCTGTTAGGGACATCGCGTTCTCGCTCCTCGCCTTTCACAGAGCCAGGAGCTAATCAACAATTCTTAACAAACTTGTTATTCATAGGAAGATTTTATTCCTGTGTCTCTGACCATGGATGACTACCTGGTGCACATGAATTGAAGGTAATACTAACATCGGCATAAGTGTCCCATGTATGTGTGCTTTACACATGGAACATGGAAAAAACATTTGAAGTGTTTGCCTTATTTTGCATTTCTTCTCACTAACTTACTAACATACTTCCAGAGGAGTCGCCAATATGGTCGATTACTAAACACAAACAAGGAGCATATAAAACATGGAGTGTAAACGGTCGGTAATTGTCAAATACAATGATTGATACAGAAGAAAATTAATGTCACTCTAGCTGGCATAAAACCGTATACAATGAAATGACGACAGGCAGCAATACTTCTCACCCAAATACCTTTAACTATTTATAATATTTCCTGAAAATATCATCAAAACTATACTACATGTAAATACTTTTTAAGAAATCAACAAGCAGGGAAAACATGGTCGTAGCAAAGAAACAACAACGCATGACCGAGGACGTAGTACATGTACAATATATAGCTACACTGAATTCAAAATACGTTTGTATTTAGATTTTTATGTCTTTTGTTATTAGAAATAAAATGATTTTTAACTTGCTAATTAAGTAAATTGTTATAATAATATCAAGGGCGACTCTTTCAGAGAGATTGTGCGAGAACTTATGCAATTCACATTAATACTTGAACACAATGTCATCGTTCGAGAAAAGATCTTTCAGAACTGGCAACCAAATTTTAAAAAGATAAAAACCGTTGTAAATTCACATTTTTGTTTTAAGACAGTAACGATCAAAGTTGAATGGACACTATATCATTTTCTGCTTGATTTAAAGAATTAGGTAATACTAAACACTTTTTTGACTGCAATCCATGAATCCGAGATCTGCGTTCCTCATTGAATTGTAACCAGGAACTATATTTAATCAAAAGATGAATTACGATTTAACTTGTGCGGGTCTATTTGTCTGCTCTATATAAATATTCTGAAGATCGATAGCTTGACATCTATCTTGAATTTCTTATACTCGTACAAAAAGCAATTTATTTTTTCTATGGAGGCACTGCAAAAATTGTAAATAGAAGGATTGAATGCTATGATAGCGTTAAGACGGATATAAACCGATTCAGAATTTGCAAAAAGGGTCCCAGTGTGGTTCATAATATTTAACCTTAAGTAATATTTTACCTTTATACCGTTTGTAAACATGGAAAATGAAATAATAAACGCAATCACATGTTTGTCGCCGTGCCTGTGCAGTAACAACATATTATATTCTTGATAACAGAACAGAATAGAACAGAACAGAAATGTATTTACACATACAGAGTACATTCAATTTAAATAAAATAGAATTCCACTCAAACCTGAGTAACGGGGCACAAGAGAAACCCAAACCTCAATCGAATAATTTATAAAAGTAAAAAAGACATGCTCTTCTAAATGCTTACTGGCAGTCACGGAATGTAGTTATATATTAAAGAGTTTTCGAAATATTAATAAAAACCGGTGGGTAGATTTGACATGAGAATATTGACTCTCATTTTTCAAAACTTTTACAAGTTAGTCACAACATATAAAATGACTTGCTTTTATAACCTAACAATGTCGTATGAAACGTGAAAATCGTTATAACAGTTACATAAAAGATTTCTGTATTATACAGGTTTTGACATGTTTTTAATTCTATGTACAAAAACAACAAAAATCGAATTTCAAATTTCGTTCAAAAAAGAACCCCCTTGCGACAGGAGAATTTTCATTATTTTTTACGTTGCTTTCAAAATAAAGATGAAAATCTCCACATTGGATACATTTTCTTTAGGAAATTGTAGAATATTTTAGTTTCTCCTGGCATTTTCTGAAACTATCTGAGTGTTCATGTTGTGTCTAGAAGCAAAGTATAATTATACATGAATTTTACTTTTGTCATAGTATGCATATATGAGCCGCGCCATGACAAAACCAACATAGTGCGTTTGCGACCAGCATGGATCCAGACTAGTCAGGATCCATGCTGTTCGCTAACGGTTTCTCTAATTGCAATAGGCTTTGAAAGCGAACAGCATGGATCATGACCAGACTGCGCGGGTGCAGGCTGGTCTGGATCCATGCTGGTCGCAAACGCACTGTGTTTGTTTTCTCATGACGTGGCTCATATGATGTATATCAGAACAACTGAGCCACAATCACGTGACACAACGGAAGTCCGACAAACGTATTTGTAGTTTGTCACAGAATGAAATAAACACGTAATAAAAGTCAACTTCTGAGTGTCTGTCACTTTTAAGTACTTATTATTATGATAAAAAATGTAATAAATTCTTGAATTGCATATCATCACGTAAAAGTGAATTCTGGTATTGCTTAAGTAAATCTTAAACTATCCCTGTGTCAAATTCGGGAAATATTTTCTCAGCAGACATCACTCGCTAAAACGGCTTAAAACGTGATATTGACAATTTTTATCTATATCTATGAGTTAATTTGTAAAAATTCGAATTAGTTAAATAGTTACATATTTTCTGTGTATTTTCCCTTCGACGACCATCAATACATGAGTTTAAATTCAGCCAAACTCTGCTATTTGAACATACCAAGCTTCAAATTAATTATCGTTAAGCTGAGCATGTATTAATTTAGCTCTCTTGTGCTCTGTAACAGTTTTCATTGACTGTGATGTAAATAAACTCTTTGCATATTCCGGTTAAAAAATATACAGCCTCTTCCGTGCTCTGCGTGTCTTTTTATTGGATGATTTTATGACATATGTACTGTATAAATAAACTTCTGAGTAATATGTTGTGTGTGACGTTCTTTAAGTAATAAAGTACTACTTTATGTACGACATTTAATGTCTCGTCTGCTAATGTGCACACGCAATATCCAACAGTTTCTGGAACTATTGTAATGACACAATTTCTTAAGCAAATTATGTAAATGTTACTTTATCAGTATAGGCAGAACGTGTACGTATGTTAAATATTTTGAGATAAATGTTTTTGTAACCCGAATTAATATATGCTAAAGGGAATGGTTTTTAGAGGTTAAAAGGTCGGCCGACCAGCCCGGGGTTCAATGTGTTCTAGATTTCCTAAAACAAGCAATATCTTGACGGAAATGAAGCACCGCCATATAAACAATAGTAAGGTCCTTTTATCCTTGAGATAAATATCATTCATGATTATTCATGTCTTGTCACGCGAACATCTTTTAAATACGTCAGAGAAAACAAATTAAATGTCTACATAGCTACTTATAACAGTTGCTGCAAATCTAGCAGAATAGATCTTTCAGACATTGCCTGTTGTTAACTTCAGACAGATGAATAATCTCATATGAAAATACGACACAGCTAACTGGGATTTTGTCTTTTTACCATAGACGGTATCTAACATATTTTTAAAGGGTTAAGGTTCTAAAATCATTTTGGAAATATTACGTTAAATGTCGCCCACATTCTGGTTTACTGTGTATCTGCCTTGTTCTTGATAATGCATCCATTTAAATTCTGCACACAAAAGCAATACATTACAGCAGTGTAAATTTATAAGACAAGCAGGTCAAGTAATTGCCACACCCTCCATATTGTCCGACCTTAGTCCCTGTGATTTGTTTCCTCTTTCCATTATTGACTGGCTTTTCCACATTTCTAGAAGCGCCCCTAATAGCTCAATATATCAGTAGCGCAAACTATACAAGGGCAATGTTTTTATTATACAATCTATATTGTATATGAACAGTCTCAAAATTTTCATTTTTCATTATGATCTAGCAGATCTCGGCCTAGACGTCACTTATTTTCGTATAAGCTGTATTTTTCTTGGCGCAAACTATACAAGGGCAATGTTTTTATTATACAATCTATATTGTATATAAACAGTCTCAAAATTTTCATTTTTCATTATGATCTAGCAGATCTCGGCCTAGACGTCACTTATTTTCTTATAAGTTGTATTTTTCTTGGCGCAAACTATACAAGGGCAATGTTTTTATTATACAATCTATATTGTATATGAACAGTCTCAAAATTTTCATTTTTCATTATGATCAAGCAGATCTCGGCCTAGACGTCACTTATTTTCTTATAAGCTGTATTTTTCTTGGCGCAAACTATACAAGGGCAATGTTTTTATTATACAATCTATATTGTATATGAACAGTCTCAAAATTTTCATTTTTCATTATGATCTAGCAGATCTCGGTCTAGACGTCACTTATTTTCTTATAAGCTGTATTTTTCTTGGCGCAAACTATACAAGGGCAATGTTTTTATTATACAATCTATATTGTATATGAACAGTCTCAAAATTTTCATTTTTCATTATGATCTAGCAGATCTCAGCCTAGACGTCACTTATTTTCTTATAAGCTGTATTTTTCTTGGCGCAAACTATACAAGGGCAATGTTTTTATTATACAATCTATATTGTATATGAACAGTCTCAAAATTTTCATTTTTCATTATGATCTAGCAGATCTCGGTCTAGACGTCACTTATTTTCTTATAAGCTGTATTTTTCTTGGCGCAAACTATACAAGGGCAATGTTTTTATTATACACTCTATATTGTATATGAACAGTCTCAAAATTTTCATTTTTCATTATGATCTAGCAGATCTCAGCCTAGACGTCACTTATTTTCTTATAAGCTGTATTTTTCTTGGTTGAAGGATGCATGCTGTCTATTACATAATATTTTACAAGTATTTTATGAGATTTGAGATGTCAGTATTATTTTACGTTAGAAAACAACTATTTCTTTGCAAGTTAGCTCCCCTGGAATATTGTACTCGTACGTCAGAATACAATTATTTCTTTACACGTTTAACATGATTAAACAGTTGATTTCCCTGACCTGTTTTACGTCAGAACAAATCTATTTCTTTGCAAGTTAAAATTAAATGATTTATTTCCATAACCTATTTCAAAAACATTACGTTAAAAATATATACTTGGCGAAAAGTGTTTCGAAAGATTTTAAAGCAACTGTTCAAACAATATTTGAAGTTAAATTGATGTATTAGTTAAAGGTCCATTACTAAGGGAAAGTGAGTTGGCAATTTTTTTCATAGCCAGTGCATAGACTTCTGCAAGACACTAATTAATGAAGATTGGCAGGTCAAAATTTACAGAAGGTCTTTGGAACTCAAAGAAATGTATGTGTATTATGTTGAAATTTCAATGAATTGACATAATGACCCCCAGGTCTTTTTAACTTTCTTCATACTTCATAGAAAAATAATTGTACATATACTGCGATTTATTTCGAATTTCTACATACCAACTTTCATTTTCCAATAAAATGAAATAGTTTCTGTGCTTTTTAAAAGAAATTAAAATGTTCACTTTCCTTAGTATTGGACCTTTAATGGATGATATATGAAAATGAAAACATTGATTTTCATAGAACATAAATACCGTCAGTGTGCACGTATTTCACACGCGAACCTATTCTGTTTCTGTAAGTAATGACATAGTTCTGTTACATCACTTACAGTATATTTGCTGTGAAATGGATCTGTAAATACATTTTTTTAAAGGAATTATTATTAAATCTTATATATAGATACGTTTTTATCATATAAATACTATAGTTTGAATCAAAAACCGCCATTATGTCAAATCATATGTTATTAGTTGTGATAAATTGTGTACTTTGGCAAAGGGCACAAAAAGATCATAACCATCCAGCCAAAGTGCTTGTGATTATGGATAGTTTCGTCTATACTTTAATAGCCAACATGTATGGACCCATATGTTAAAATGTTACTTTATATCATGTGTACTATCCTTTTAACTGTCCGTAATAGAGTGCAAGATATATCAACGTAAAGTATATTTTTAACCTTTTAAATGATATCATGTGTAGTATATAGCTTTTTACTATGTAAATTGTACCAGTAAAATACATTAGAATGCTCTTGCTATTTTCCACTGTACTTCTCTAAAAAAAAAAAACACGAATTTTTATGGCATTTTTAAACCCGGTACTGTACTTTCAGTTTTTTTTATAGTTTTTTTTTTTAAATCTACATGCACTGCAATTCAAGTATGCTTTACCCAAAGTAATAATCAGAAATTTAGATTGTTAACTTTTTATATTTAATTGTATATTGTCATCGCAAAACATTAAACTTGACATGACGTCAGTTTCAAAACTACTGTTTAAAATAAATGTTTCACGTTGATCAATACTAAACTTACAACAATATCTATTCATTCTCACAACTAAGCATGTAAGATGGAGTTTAAAACTAAATTGTAAGTGGTCCACATTTTAGAGTTCATGAATTTTAAGTGAAACCCCTCCCTTGAGCATAGGAAAACAAAATATGTCAGAGATCTAAATAAATAGTACGTAATGTATCAGAAACGTTTAACTTGCAATGTAGAGATAAACTTAAAAAGCCTTGTAAGTGGAAACATCTTTGACAATCACAGAGTTTTCGACAGTAGCACTTTTGTACCTCCGTAAGTTTATACAGCATATCGATATATACTTGTAAATATTTAGTAACATTTAACGGTTAAAACATAACTTTCTATTGATGTATCTTGCACATTATTCGTATCAGTTATAACAAAGTTAATAGGTTAGTATATAAACTTTTAGAACACCCCTCGTAGCTCCAGAAGTATACATTATTTCGTCATTCATGTACATACACACAAAACATTCATGATAATTGAACTTTGGTTTAGAAAACATATGTAACTGAATCCACACTGAACAGAAGGAAATGAATACCTGATTAAGATCATTTATACGAAACCCTCTACCAATCCTTTATGTCATGTACTAGTCATTACTGGAGATAACAGAACAGTGTAATGCGCAATATATTAATACCCTCTTTGTGCATGAATATGGAGATTACATTAACCATTTATTACGTTTTATTTCACTGAATATAAAAAAAAATGAATTGGCTGTACTGATATATTGAAACGCAATGTCTGTCATTTGATTAAAAATCATATGGTTTGGTTAGCAATACTTCTCTAGTGTAAAAACCGTCTTAACGTTGTAATTGTATCCACCTCAAATGAGACGAAGAGCATAAAACTCACTTAAAAATACAATTTTCATTATTACATATTACAGCTGATTTAAGCGTTTTGCGACAAATCTGTTCAATTGATAAATGTTTTGCAAGGATTTATACATAGAATAAAAAGTATTGTTTCCAATATTTTTCGTGTTTCAAAATATGCATTTTTCTCCGTTCTTCAAACTTTTCGAAATACTGAAAGACATTATTATTAGCAGTGAAATATATCTGAAAAGGAAATGTTAAGAATATGCTTTGGATTCAAAAGAAAAGAGTTACTTTATCAAACATGATGTAATTGTTACAAACAAGAGGTCTACTATGGTCCCCAAGTTGAATTATTTCATTTATTTTTGAAACTGAAACCAACTCTCATGTATGGGAATGGCATATTGTATGGAGAGGCAGACGTTTGAATACTAAATTTATATCAAAAATTGATATACTGCACATACAGAACAAGACTTGTTGATATCATACATACAAATAAACATAACAAACCCGACGTGCTTTATATTTCTAAAACAGAATCAGTTCAGAAAATGTCTGGTTTTACTAAAAGTAAACTGCTTATGAAACAACGTACCAAGAGTTTAAGGGTATAAACTGGTCTATGATAGACTGGTGACCTATAAATATACACACTCCATGTAAAATGTCTTCATTGATAAAAAAAACCTTTAACGTAATGCATGCATAGCAAAATCAAACTCTATTTAAAACAAAAGGAATTCTTCTTCTTGCATGCCAGACAGGATTTTCACATGTTTTTGCCAGTGCTGGGAAAACTCGTTTACACCATCGGGTGTAAGATGACTCACTAAACCACTGAAAATGCGAAAAATCTTAAGTAAGTGATTAAGACATATAGCATATTTCGAGATCTTGATCATATTTGTACTTATGACTGCATTTATTTCATCCGATTAAAATCTTTAAAATCTTTGGTATCGTTAGGTGTATGATAGCCTTTTTATTCTATATTGTATGAAGGTCATGGTATTGACCAAATAGCCGTGCTCGATACTTTCTTGTCCCGTTTTTAATGCCATTGCAGCTTTTATTGTCGAAACCAATGTGCTAAATATATAATGTTCATCCTAAGAAATAACTTCAACGTTAAAGCTTCGATGTTAAAACTATCCAGTAAGATAATTAATTATCCACTAAGACAGCGGCGTAAGAGGATTGCGAGACTACAGGACAAGAAACCTTTCGCTGCTGAATTAATGTCTGTATGTTAGTTTTGGTTTTGTTTCTGCTGAGTTTAAAGTCCCTCCAATACAATTTCATGGTGGAAAATACCCTAGGTGCCCTTACAGAGCATTATTTTAGGAACAGGCGAGAAATTTATAGAACAAACCACCAACCCCCACCCCCCACCCCGCAAGCCAGCTGGGTTGGTTCCCCACACCCCAAGCGAGATTTCAAATCTAAAGCGGCGAGGGACAAGTGATTTTATAATGTTTCAAACCAGACGATTAATGTACTTCTTTTATGTAATTTTCAGACTGAAAGCAAAACGTGTGTCTTTAGCGATGTTGTCTATTGATATATAGATTGTAAAGAGTACGCGGCGCATTGACGTAACGTAAATGTTACGTTAATGCCATGATGATCACAACACCTCGAACATAACAGATATTAATTGTAACCCAGTCAGCCTTGTTTGAAAACATTTTAACGTTCCGTGTATGATAGGTAACGTGCAAACATATATAGTATCAAAGTACATGTGTTTAGAAGAAAAGCATCACCATAAGGAACCGGAATTTTACAGCGCCATGGTACGTAGTGCGTTTTCTAGAAAGAGTGGTTGTCTTTGACAATAAGAAAATGTAGATGTGGAAATAAAGCATAAGTATGTATGGTAGATTATATTTTGTTTACATTTAAATTCAACTAAACAATACAGGCTTGTACAGCTTTGTGCTGAATTCAAACTAACCTTCAGTATTTCAAGCTAAATTTTCGTTCTTTATTTAATTTTCCTAAAATAAATACCAATGATTTAGTAGATTTCTATTTATTCATCATTGCTCTAATAATAGTAACATGAGATGGTGATAAGATAATCCAGACAGATTAAGTACATGATAAATGCATACATCAATCCTTTCTCATCAGAAGAAAATTAAGAAAAAGAAATTTGTCCAAACTCTATTTTTGAATATATAAATGGCGATGATAACAGAATATGAGGCAAGAAAGAAAGAAAGCTGCTGATACAAAAAGCTACTTTATCAGTCTTGCTGTCATAAAGGCATCTATTATTTCTGCTACGATTATTAACTCGTGTAGTATCACATTTCCTGTAAAGCTATATATAAATTCTACGAGAAATATCATAAAGAGTTGTTGTCATGGTTTCATGTTATTGATGTGCTTGTAAATGGAACATTCATGAAAAGAGTGACAAGTAAAAAATTAAATCTGTATGATTCTCCAGACTACACCAATTTTTCATAGACTTGATAAGGTGCTTAGAGGAAAATTTCAATCATTAAAAGGCGATTTAAATTTCTGCAGCACAGTAATAACTTTTCAACGTCTTTCAGTAAGACTTAATTGGAATTGAGTTAGCACATACATTTTACTACAAGAATAAAGTTCTCATAAACATTAGATAACTCTATATAGCCAAAGTTATGGTCTTGCTATAATGCGGATACTGGATGTGTAGAGAACTGTACTGAACAAAACAGCCAACCCTGCCAAACCGAGCCTGCAACATTTTCATTTTTGTCGTGTTTAACGACCATTGAAGTTTCCACTTTTCCTATTTCTTTGCCAATATCTTATAAATTACTAACATTTTGTTTAAATTAAGCATATATTTAGATCAACATGTGAGAGTAATATCAAAATTTCAAGCAAGAGTAAAATTTATTCATTTATAGATATGGTAAAGACAACAACAACAAATCAAGTGCAACATGTACACGGAAAAGCATATGATATCACTTATCCACTATAACAAGATTTAAAAATAGCACTGTGCGGAAAACTCGGGAATTTGTGACAGCGACACCGGCTTCGTTGCTTGGTAGATATAATTTCTTTTTAACTAAAAAAACGTTTTATTTATTCTACATATATATCTTTGGAACAGTTTAACTTCAAGGCATTTTTCTTATGTGCATTACAAACTTCTGATATGCCAGCGTAAAGTTTCGAGTGTGATTTTTTCCTATGCTGGGAATCAGTTGATGCCATCCATTGTAGTTCAAAATTCACCTACCGTTTTAGTAAAAGTGTAGTTAAAATATTACGATGCCAGAACGAGTTGACTCCGACTAGGTGTTGTCCATCAACATTAACATTAACATTGAGTTTTCCTGCAGTATGGGAATATTTGGTGAAATGTTGATACTTCAAACAGATTAATGCTTGTGTGTAGCTCTATATCTGTGTTGTCAAAATTGTATATATTACAACATATAGCTATAAACTGTTTCAAAATGAAACTTGTGTGAAAGCTCAGCAATATGACAATTAGATACTTCATGACAGTCATATTGTTAGATATCCAAAAAGCATGGATAACTTTTTTCTCGACGATCAAAACCAAAGGGTATAACATACACTATACAAAATGTACATATAATGCATCCGTAAATTGGCTTTGACTGGCCGTCTGCAAATGTCACGTCTGTTATCTTCAAACACCCGTACTTAGCTTTCAGCCATTTAGATAAAACTGGTAATTTGATAACTGGTCTTTTAAGTCAACAAATGCATTTCACTTATCTCTCGGTGGACGATGCCTCAATGCATTGACAAATTTGACATTTGGTAATCATAGATTTATGCGTACAAAATGTCAAGCTCTGTAAATATGTTATGATATTGCATTTTTGATCATGGCTATTTTTAACGGATGATATTAAATGTTTATGGAGATGCACGATTGGTCAGTCCGAACTGTAACAAAATTCAGTTCCAACCATTCCATAAAATTTCCCAGTCGAGTAGATTTTGAATAGTTGGAACACACAAAATCACACCGTATTACCGGCGTCAGTGTGGACAGACCACTTCCGCAATGACTATAACCAACTTTTGTCGGAGAAAAACAGGAAGATAAGATAAGTAATAGTTTAATGTAATTGCAAAATATTAGCTCAAGTTCATCTGCATGAACCTGATGTCCATCGAGAGACAGGAGAAAATAAAGGTTTTTTAGAATCGTTTTTCTGAGGAGTAAAACATCAGTTCTGTCCCGTAACACGAAGCTGTTTTTGTTTTTTTCTAAATCTCCCTTGTTTGAATGTACTAAAGTAAACTAAGGTTATTCATGAAAATATTCATAACAAAAATATTTTACTCCTCTACTGCATAACAGATCATTTAAGGCCTTAACAACAATTCCAATAAACTTGAATATAATTAAACCTGAAAAGTATATCCCTCGGAAGCACCGAGTATAAGCTCTGAAAATTTGGGAAACATCTTTTTCAGTATTCATCGACATAAACAGAAATCAAACTCTGAAATGCTAAGACAGATTAAGGTAATGTACCCATAATGTAAATCGGAAAACTCCTGTGTGAGTACGCATGCTCCGTGTGCTATTTCAACATTCTCCGGTATGAACGGAAAGTCAGGTGCTTGTTTGAGCTACATGCCGTAATGCCATATAAGAGTACGTCACAAGAAAATAACTGATTGTCATTAAATCCTAAAATATTCTCTTAAGAATAAAATATACAGCTGAGCAAAGTTGGTCTTAGTCATTTGTCTTCCTTTTCGCCATGTAAAAATATTGAATATATACCAGTCCTATTTACATTTCAAACTAATTTTAGCGTTCATATTTTGTAGTATCATCTTCACATTTGAATATGGGATGTTAGTTGTTTGTTTTGCTTCAAATACGCCGCCCCCCCCCCCCCCCCCCCCACTATGTAGACATATCATTACGATATACATCATAATTTTTTTGAGATCTTTCAGATATTTTTAATATTTTTTAGATATAATTTGTTTATTAATATCTATTTTATCATATCATTCCTAACGAATTAACAAACTGCCGTTCCAAGGCGGTACCCCACTGTGTTCCTTTATTTGTTCGTTTTGTCCTCGTGTGTTTCCTTTGTATGTGTGTGTGTCTGTTGGCAGTGTGCACATCTGCGTGCTGTGACTTTCGTTTTGGGTAGCCTGTGTTTTTGGAACGTCGCATTCCCTGTTTGATATTTATCCATGTTTTTCATATTCTTAAGACATACTTAATATCGTCTTCATACTTCCGTTACTGATATGTAAATCAATAACGTTTATTTGCAAAGAACTTACATATAACGAATACTTATTTGTAAAATACACTTAGTGATGTGTAATAAATGATAAAAATTAATAAAAATGAGATTTATATTTACGCAGAAGTGTACTCCAAGCACATCAACGAAATTCTAACGTTGAGTACATACTATCGGTCTTACTTTTACTCACTTGTATCATAGGAGCTGAACAACGCAAGGCTGCAGACTTGAAGTTTTTGAAGCAATACTGTACAGTTCCTCCAGTGTTAGGAAACGCTACCTCCGATTGTATTACAGAAGATCAAATAACGCAATGTTTCTGTCATTTTTTTCTAGTAGTCATTGAAACAAACGACAATTATGACTTACGCATGTTACATTTTTTTCCATACGCAGATATCAGTATTTCAAACATTGACATGGTTGTTATAAATTATACAAATAAACTACAGCCCAAAAGAACATACACTGGCATAAGTTGTTATTTTGTTTGACAAAATATAAAATAACAGACAAATATATGACGTTAGAATCCATCAATTATATAATATGACCATCATCATTTTAGAAATTATTTCAGCGCTATTTCTATGAGGAACAGCTTAAAGCATAAATAAGCTCCCCAATAAACCCCTTCAATCTCAGAAGAGGCTTTCTGTATTTCCGCCGAAGTAACTGATTGTGACAATTATTCGTGGACGATGATATACATACAGACTGTCTAATCTTGACAACGGGTCTCTTTGGGATAATAAGTGTATTCTAGCGTTATTGCAACTGAACATTTAAGATGGAAACATTACCATATACAAAGATTTATCACATACTAAATATACAAAAGCTCTTTAACCCTTCTAAATTTCTAAAATGGACTGGTCCATCATTCAATTTTGGCAATACCATTTATTATTCGAAGGGGTGTTCACTGAAAATTTACTGACTGAGTAGCGAAAAGTGCAGACCATGATCAGACTGCATGGATGTGCAGGCTGATCATGGTCTGCACTGGTCGCAAAGGCACCAGCAGGCTAAAGATTAATTGTCATTTCAATCAATAATATGTCTCATTATTAATATTAAACTATATTCTCGGATATAGCGACCGCTTTAGACGGTGACAAATACAGAAAATCTGCTTGTGTTTAAGTTAGTTCCGTTAAGTACATTTTGTAATGAAAATTTATGGGGTTGTTCAAATTACGGTTGCCTGAAAAACGCATTTTCAGGCAAATATTCGCTGCGCAAAATAAGTTCGTACAAAAATGCTTGGAAAATTTTATGGCGGTAAATTTTCTTCTAGTTAATATGGTGTTAGAATGATATCAATTGAATATTCAATTTGTACGGCAATATGACGAACAAAATAATTCTTTATATCCATTCCCATGATACTTTATCAGCCTACACAGACTTTATATCAAACTGTATTACTATCCTTTTCATCCAAGAAATACTAAATAATGTCGAAAGGTTAGAACTGTATTACTATCCTTTTCATCCAAGAAATACTAAATAATGTCGAAAGGTTAGATTTTAATCGACAAGCAATTTATCATATCTGATATTCAGTTATACTGGGAAGCAAGAAATGTCATGGAGCCGCTGACTAGTCTCAGAAAAATAATAGATATATGTTCAGTCAACGTCAGTATTTTGTAAATTGGTTTGTTGTGTTTAACAATTTTTAGAAAAACGATATTGCATCAATAGCTGTTGCAATACCTTATAATAGAAAAATAAGGAAACTGCACAGGCCGCTCAACACGACAAAAACGAAAATGTTGCAGGCTCGGTTTGATTGAGCCTGTTCATGGACGGTAGTTGAAATGCAAGCTACCGTCCACGCCCTCTAGCCCCGGGTTGAGCAGAACTCAACATTTACACATGCTAAAAGTACAAAAAGCAGTTTAGAGACATCCGCAGATGTATTCAAACGGCGGTGAACATGGAACCTTCAATGATATACGTGTTGAGGCGTGTAATTCCATGAAGAGCGGCGTTTGGTCCCCAGAAAAAGTAATGGGTTTGCCCCAAACGAGAAAACAATGGGCAGAACTAAACAAACGGGAATTTAGAAAGGGAAAAAGGGAATCTGAGGTTATGGAGCCTGCATATCACAGGAACTGTCAAAAGACAAAATTAATAAGCAGGCACCTTATCCAAGGAGTGATTATACAATACTCATTATGCCATATTGTATGTAACGTAACAATAAATATCTTTATGAAATATTTGTTATTTTCCATGCTCATTGAATCAAACTATAATGTGAAGTAGTTTTAAAAGACGACTCGCTGCCAGCTTCTGTTGCTCTGTATGACTGAATAATAATCATGTTGTATGACATCAAAAATTCATCTTCATCTGTCTATTGTTGAAACAGCTAATGGATAGTAAAGAATAGAGGCGACTACGGCAGTGAAAACAACATATAAACATTAGTGTTGGTAAAATGGTTCATCCATGTGAATACACTTTTAACAAAAGTTCAGCCTTTAGCGTTTTATCATGCAAAGTGGATACACTTATTGACATACAAAACAATTTTATAAGCGAAATTGGATGGGAAATAATCGCAAATGTTTTAAGTTTCTCAAAGATATTATTTCTGTTTAGTTTTATTATTTAATAGATCTGCAGACTACAAAAACAAGTGTAACATGTTTGTATGTATATCATAAAGGAGAAAATATAAATAAATTAAAAAAACAAACATTTTTATTACATTAACGATGTATACTCTAAAGACATTGAAATTTAAAAAAAAAGACACGAATAATTGAAGCTTTTAAGAAATTGAGTAAATGTGTATACTCTAAAGACATTGAAAATTTGAAAAACAAAAAACACCTCGAATAATAGAAGCTTTAAAGAAATTGAGTAAATTTAGGAAAGTGAAATAAAATAACTAAAAGGAATTACATTTCCAGATTCGCTTATTAATTTAAGTTTAGTATTTACAACGGTATATTTTACGACAATTGTATAAATTATATATATTTAAATGATGGAGAAAAGTTGGCATATGCGTCTGAGATTTTATTCAATTAATTTTCTTTTTACTACTTACATTATATCTTTGCTGGAAGCATAAAATAGTAATAAGACTTTGTTTCTTTTATTATATTCATTTAAGTAATTGATGAAAGTGAAATAAATAACATTTGTTTACATTTTTATACACTTTTCAAACGGCAATGGCGTGTCTTTACTGGCTGTTACCGCCAGTAAACCTATAATTGCACGTAGGTATAGCCCGAGTGCTACTATATGCTTAGGAGTGCTATCATCATATTAAGATACGTCATTGTCCCTTAATGAATTGCTTATCTATGCCTAAACGCAGTATCGAACACTCGACCATTTAAATCATTTAATCATATTGAATATCGACTTTTACCTGACGACACAGAATAAACGAGGTCATAAAATGAGGCCACAGAATAACCAATTATTATGCCAGCTTCGGGTTGTTGACCATGAAACTACTTTTTGTTTATTCTATACTTGGGCCACCTGGACCACAGGATTCTGTTTTCAATGTTGTTATCATTTATACTAAAGTACGTAAGCGACAAGTTACTACTTATGCTAATTTAAAAGTATGTAATAAGTCACTATTTATACGTATGTACTAATTCTAATTAATATGTTTTTGTAACAGTAGAAGTGTTTAAGAAGACTCATTATTAATTCCAATACACACTTATGGTCAATTAAAATGAAAAAGAAAAGACTGTTGGATATTGTATCCTTCGTAACCTTGAACTTGAACTGTTTAAATGACATATACCATTATAAATCGAGTAAGATAACATGACGCGTTATAGGAAGTTTATTCTATTTTCTGTAAGTAATATCACACCTTCTATTAATACAGTAATTTTTGTCACGTTTCTTAAATCTTTAAGTACCCTAAAAGAATACGTTTATATCTTTAACAGTATTTTATCATCATGCAAAAGAACTGTCATTAAGTGGTATAAAACAAGATAGTAGAAGCAACAGTGAGGAACAAATATACCATTAAATGTGTACATGTTCACTGGTAAATGTTACATTAAACTCTGAAATTAAAATGTTGTCAATTGCATAAGCTACAAGAATTTCAGTAACTGAAACACAAAATATGTATACAAGTTTGACAAGGATAATAATATCGACACGAACCGTTCAGCGTCATTTGTTATAAAATGAACGTCGTAACAAATAGATTATATCATAAAATATGTATGAAGCTTGACATTTATTGTGCGTCTGTTCTCAAACTTCTACTGTTTCCGAAATATCAAAATTGCCAATGCGATTTAGGCATTTTAGGCATGTCCATGGAGAGATAAGTGAAATGCATTTACCAGCTATGTTTGTGACTTCAAAGACCAGTTAACAAATAACTAGTTTTATCTTCATGGCTGAAAGCTAATTCCTGCTCTTTAGAAGATAACATATTGCAGTATTGTTTGCAGACGACCAGTCAAATCACATTAGGGAATGAATAATAGGCATGGTTGTACAGGATGCACGTTACATCAGATGCAATTATTCATTCCCTAAAGATAATTTTACATCTATTTACTGTTTTAGGAAAACAAATATGAAGATATCTTGAAATGAATTCCTTGCTTAAGGCAAAAATACAATAAAATTCTGAACGCATTGACAGAACACGAACCAACAAACTGCAGTTATTGTGACCATTTACAATGAAAAAGAATGTTTCCTAATTTGTGGCATAAATGTTTTCATAACAAGCTCGAGAAATATTATTTCAAAACTCGAATTTCAGTAAAACAATATATGAAAAAAAACCCAGTAAACTATGCCTTTAAATATTAAATTTCCTAATGATGTAAATGTTAATATTTTGGACACGTTACGTTACATTAAAGTATTTTATGAAACATGTTAATTTACTGCAACATGCTACAATAGTATTTTAGAACATACCTAAATTATATTTTTTTTTATTTGATGCTAACTTTTGAAATACTGAATTATCAGTGAGATATTCCCCTATATCACTCACTGTGCCGGGACTTCTTTTTTTCAGGAAAGCTTATCTCCCCTTCAAAATATTCCATAATTACTTTCCTGTGTTGTTTTTAAAAATATTGGTACTGTATTGCCATCATAAAATTCAAATCATATACAGAGTCATGTACACCTAAACAATCCTATTTAGAACAAACAAGCCCTACTCGAGTTTTCAAAGGAAATGATAGCCTTGCTCTAGAAATGTTAACTTTGTTGTTTGAACTTGCTTGTTGTTTTTTTTTTCTCCGCACGTTCTAGCTCTTTACTATCGTTTGGTAGATTATACTGGCTTAAGCACATTTAGTTGGTTGTTGTCTCAGTCATTTATAAAAAATATCAAGTCAGTATTTTTGTCGAAGTAGTTTCCCAGCTGGGATAAGATATGTTTCCGTCGTCAGTTGTGTACTCTCCCATTTTCGCGACACAATGTTTTGCTCTATGCAGCTCTTATACCATTTTTTCCGAGCTATTTACCAAGGCCTTTCGGTTATTCGTCAATTGTTTGTGGTTTCCGTGTTTCTTTTTTATCTGACCTCCAGCAGGCTGGTCAACAAAGCAAGCTTCCAATGTTATTTAACGAACTGCTTGCATTGACCCGAAAAGTTTTTAAAAGGCATACAGTCTCTTTTTAATTATTGACATTGGTCAATATCTGTTAGCCGCTAACTGTGTTTATTGCTGGGCTTTGTGACATATTTTGAATAATATAATGTTTGCATACATATGACTTTGTGAAACAGTGTGTATTTCAAAAGCTATGTAACAAACCACTAATTTGCTTTTCTAACAAAGTGGCCGAGCCTCAAAATTTTATTATAATTCGTATGTTTGAAATCGATACCGAGAGTTAATGCCGATTAAATGCATTTTAGTGATGTCAGTAAAATAAAATACTACAAATTCACATTCCAAATTATCTAATGTCATGAAAACAGATCTGAATTTGTTATACTTTATGAGATTTTATAGTGCTACAAACACACATGAGATTTAAAGTTGCATTTCTATTGTGTTGCCTCCTCTGTTTGTAATTTGTAATTCCCAGCTTATTATGCAGTTTCAAGCTGCTCTTTGATAGAAACTTTCCTATTTTTTGACCCAAATGTACTGCAACAAGATATTTTATAGAGTTCTCGTAAATCAATTTTGATTTCTACTTTTATACGATGCAACAACCTTAAATTGTTTGTATTAAATACGGGAATTTCAAATTTGTAGAACATACGCTCGTTTTAACTTTTAAAATAAATAATTGAGCTGTATTTGTCATTTTTTTAGTTTTAACTTATTTAATACGACCATCGTTTCGGGGCGATAAAACTAGCCAGCTTATTATGATATTATTCCCACAAGCATTCTAATACCCAAGTCGGCGCGGATAGCTACGTCTAGCTACGGACAGAAACGTAGTAATCCGTATCGATCAGTACCTGAGCCGTATCTCAGAGTAGTCATTCGTATTAATCCGTACCAAAACGTGGTCAAAACGTATTCAAAACTTATTCCAAACTTGCAAGTTTCTCCAACTTTTGAACATGCACAAAAGTTTGAGCGAACCGTAGCCATTTGAGCGTGACTTTAGTCCAACTTGGCTGAAACTAATTCATCCGTAGTTAAACGTACTTAAACGTAGTTATCCGTGCTGTTACGTACCTCGCCGTAGCCGAACGTAGTTATCCGAGGGTGCTCGTACTTATGGCGTGGTCACACTACACGTAGTTAATCGTAGTAAGGAATGATCGTAGTTGATCGTAATTGATCGTACTAAGCGTAGTTACACGTAGATAATCGTAGTCAAACGTAGTAATGATCGTAGTTCGAACTTATGATTTGTCCGTAGTAAGCAAATAATTTTTCGACATGTTCAAAATCTGACTACGATTAACTACGATATTTTGACCCTACTGTGACCGTAGTTTGAACGTAGTTGATCTTAGTTAAACGTACTTGATCGTACTTAACAGTAGTGTGTATAATTCTTGATCGTAGTTCAAGAAAAACACATCGACAGTACGGTTCAACTACGATCAACTAGTGCTCCACTACGGCTAAACTAAACAAGCGTTCCACTACGGCTAAACGCTTTTCCGTAGCTCAACGTAGTTGATCGTAATTTGTCGAAGTTGTTCGTACTTCGATCGTAGTATATACGTAGTGTAACGTAGTAACTCGTGGTAAGACGTAGTGATACCCTAGTTAACCCTACCCGAATTACTCGTAGTTGAACGTAGTTGTTCGTACTTCAACGTACGACAAACTACGTTTAAAATGAACTACGACCAACTACGTGCTTGAACGTAAATGTGACCATTGCTTTAAGCTTAGTTCAACGTAATTTACCGTAGACCCTTCCGTGCGCTGGGCAAGTTGCAAAGCGCAGTAAAACGTAATTCAACGTAGTACCTCGTACCTATCCGTACTTATTCGCGTCCTGTATTGATTTGTTTGTTTCCTGTTTCTCACCATTTTTCCCGTACTAAGACGTACTGCTCCGTAGTTGTTTACCCACAGACTAATCCTATCCGCACCGTACCTCAACGCACGGACATATCCGTATGTGTGACTGTAGCTTTAGATTGGTGAACATTAGATAACTTCATAAACTTTGAAGCGAACACTATCATTTTTTAAAATTTTAAGTTATCCAAGGTCCATAAATCAAGACTGACTGGGATTACGCGGTTGGTTATCAAATGTGTTCTCGGTAATATGCCTATTACCATTATGACCAAGTTGGATGACCATTGGATAAGGGATAAGAACTGCTCAAGGTAGAGTACGGACACTTTCAGTTTTCGCAGGTCTACATAATCTATGACTACTTGGAAATCAAGATAATTAGCCACCTTGGCCTCCTCATATGCCAATAAACATTCGACTAAGTATGATGAACTTTGGATAAGATCTTCTCGAGTTAGAGAGCGGACATTGTTAATTTTTACAATTTTAAATAATTCAAAAAGGTCATGGATCTATGGCGGGTCGAGCTAGTTATCAAATTTGGTCAAACTACATGTATTATGCCGATGCAAAGCTTGGTTAATAAAGAAACATCAAATTTAAAAGCGGACAACTTTTGACGACCCCGCCTGCCGCGAACAGATGACCCCGCAATGCGTCATATTAAACATTACTACTCTAACACTAAACGTATACGGAGTGTTTAGTTTTTACTTGCTGATCTAGGTAAAAAGTTATAATGCAGCTTTAACACACGAGTCCGAAAAGATAAGCTTTCATTTTAAATGTTCACTTTGTAGACAAGGAATGACGATAGAACAGCGACGAAAATAGTTAATCAGACAAATAGTCACTTAAGCGACAATAATATTATTGTCATTGTATTTTAGCAAAGAAATATCATTATACTTATTTCTCTATGGATTCCGCGACCTTATTTGTATTAAAACACTGACATTTACTTTGGTACATAAAGCATACCCTGGTCCATCTTTATGACCTAATGTACTTATGATAATTGAAACAAATGGCAAAGGGGACTTTATCATAAAATGCCTAACAGTTCCGAAGTGGATCCAGAAAGTTCTAATCCCATTTAACTCCTCTTAGAATATCTAATCAATGTTTGACAATAGTATGCCTCGGTAGATTTTACATAAAGTTTTGGTGTTGATATTAAAGGAGCAGATAGCGAATCGTTGGTAGTATGTTAAAACCTTTTCAATATCACTGATAAATGCTTTAGGTACATGTGATAAGCATCTGCCTTGAACCATAATATTCACACACAAGAACTTTAACGCCACACACATTTATTGCAATTATTTCATTCTTGTAGTTTTAATGTTTGATATTCTTTTATTATTATTCACTATATCATTAATTAGGTATTGTGGTGTTTTTGTTATAGTTATGCACGTGTATTTCCTGTTTTAATTCAAGTCATACAAAATTCGTGCATTTACGAAACATTTTAATACATGTCGAAGTCGAATACAAACTCTTAAACAAACATTGTTTTCAAGATTTCCCGGTACTGATAAAAGTAACACCCTATTCGGTTATTTCTTTATCAAAACTATGTTTCTTAATTTTGTATAAAACGACAATATCAAACATCAACAAGTTAATTAGGCATTTGAGACTCACCGAAATAATACAAGGAATGGTTGTGGATCTAGGTTTTCACGTTTGACACCACATAGTGAACGTTTTTAATTACGTCCATGTCACCAAAACGTAAATATCAAATTAACATTATATCATTAAAACATGGCCACTGTACATTTGTACATATCTTTTATTGGTTGAGCGACTTAACGTATATTCGATATTCTTTTCCATCGACGACAACCGAATCTCTATCTATCCAAAATAATCTAATCCGAATGTTAATTTCATGAGCTGTAGTCGCGTTTTCAATTACAACCTACATTTCCATATTTGCATGCTTATTTTATAATAAAGATATGCATCACGAAAATCTTCTAGAATAAAACTTTCTCAAAGCTTAAATGGGGCGATTAAAATGTCCTTCAGTGTATCATATTCTACAACAGAGCGGTACGTACTTTAGTTCTTTGCAAATTAATTCCAACTGTCGATTTGTTGAATAAGAGAATAATAGAAAGTCTTGTTAAGTTATATATATCTAACATGGTATAATCAATTAAATGCGTATTAACATCCTGCAGTTTATTATAATCAAACAAATCTTTAGGTTGATGCTTTTTTGGTGCTGAACGTTTGAAGTTAATCTGATATCAAGCCAGAAGGTATCGTAACTTATAAGCGTATGATGTACGGTTTGTATTCATTGAATGAATAATTATTTAGGTAATAAAAGTTTATGGTTTAATTGCGAAGACTTTATTTAGAGACATCTTTATGATAGTTCTTATCAAATGTTCACAAAACTTGGTCACAACGTTTATGGGCATACAGTCTCTCTAGAGTTAAGGCCCTTGAAGTATTCAAAGTTGAAAATTGATAGTGTTCAAACCTTAACTTGAAAAATGTTCACCAAACTTGGTCACAATATCTATGGTAATAATTTATCGGCAAGGGTGATAATTAGTTCAATCCTTTATGTCTCTCTTTAGTTATGGCCCTTGATTTACCCAAATTTGGAAAATAGGCCAGTTATCAAAACATTGACTTATGAATGGAGGAATACAATAGCATTTAATAAATGTTTGTATCA
This sequence comes from Mercenaria mercenaria, assembly GCF_021730395.1. Lineage (NCBI taxonomy): Eukaryota > Metazoa > Mollusca > Bivalvia > Venerida > Veneridae > Mercenaria > Mercenaria mercenaria. The sequence continues at coordinate 3,073,999 of NC_069377.1, read as the reverse complement.
TAGTTCGGTGTTTTTTCTTAACAAATTTGTTGCAGGTAAACACTGAGTGCAGTGATGGATAGGAAAGTATGCCAGCGTGTCTGGAACAGCAGACAGCTAAGTGTATTTTATTGATTTTCTGCGCTCGCATTGGTTTATTTTACCTGGACTTTACACATTGTAAAGCAAGGATTATAGGTACTCACTGAACTGCTGTATATGGCAATGTGGAACGCCTACTGAACTACCATATATGGATGGCTATGATACAAAACGGAAAGAACATTAAAACTCTCAGGTAAACGATTTATACTCGGGGGCTACGCTCCCTCGTACAAATCGTTTACCCTCGAGTTTCAATGCTCTTTCTATTACTTGTACTTGTTACTGTTCGGTTTAACGCAACAAAAAGTAGGTTCTTTTAACAAATGAATGTTCTTATAATCTCTGTATAATGTGAATAGGAAATTCACTTGCAATATTTTATTTCTAAGAACACAGATGCCACTGTTTTCATCAATGTTCCGTTTACAAACTCATCAATAACATAAAATATTGACAATGATCTTCGATGATATTCCTCGTAGATATTCTTTATGATTTTATAGGAAATGTAATACTGCATGAATTAATAATCATAGCAGGAATGATAGATGCATTTGCTTGAAAGATGATTGATTAGGTAGTTTTTTTCTATCAGATGTTGATTCTTGCTTCCTTTGTATTGTGATCGGGGCATTTATATATTAGAAAATGAAAGTTTGGATAAATTTTATTGTCATTTTCCTAAATATTTTATATTTGATACATTTAAGAATGAATGTGTGCGAAAATAACTTGCCTTTTTTAAATGATTGGTATATTTTACAGAATGTTAAGTGCAAATGAAGCTTGAAATACTCATTCAGCTTAGTTTACATCCAAACCAACGTTATACAAGACTTAATTGTTTTGTTGAACACGACGGTCTGCATGATATGACCTCAATAATTAAGAGAATTACAAAATATATTCTATCATAGAGCTTCATGCGTAAGTTACTTACCTGTATTTTCAGATTGTCAAAGCCAAATATTTTCAGCATTTCCAGTCATAAAATTCAACTGTTATATAAAACAGCTAGAGTAAGATGTCTTTCTACATTTTGACTAGATCAGAGAGTGGAGAAAAATAAGGTATCTCATCTCCTGAATAATAAGGAAAGCATCAGAAGTAATATTATTTATCTTTAAAAGATATTGGCAAAATATGCATCAATAGAACAAAAGTTCATATAAAAAAAAAGTGATTTTCTTCTTATTCGTCGTCTCATTTTTTATTGTTAACAAGTTTTTGGACACAGCTTCTAGACAGCTGAAAAAACTTACGTCCTTAACAAAAATCAAAATCAAACTTAAAGTCAAATGGTAGGCATTATATATTGGTGAATTGTACATGTATGACAAATTGGTATATATCTTTTTTTAGTTTCCAGAATATTTTGCCATTCTCAATACGTAAAACAGGCAATATATGCATTCATTTATATTTTGTGCTAAAAATATAAGCGTAAACAGTCATTATTCCCAAGGACACTAGCTTAATGGATATGATCTTTTTGTGTTCTTTACTAGAACGCACAGCATATCACAGCTAATGCCATATAACTGGACATAATGACGGTTTAGTATTCCATATATAGAATTTATATGACAAGAAAATAACTTTATATCAGCATTCATAACAATACCTGCAGACCGATGTCACAACTAATATGATTTCAGCGATGGAGCTGCACTAGGTAATTACTTTATTGTAAACGATTAAGTGTGTGAGTGTGAAATTACTGTGCTTTAAGAACTGCATTCACGTCATTTATGTTTGATAAATATTGTCATTTCATACATGATTTATAAAGTAATATAATTTGAGTTTGACCTCAAAAGTGTGATTTGAACTGTCGCTGTAAACCCATTTGAAACATATGAAGTCAAATATATTTGGCATTTACATTGTAATAAATGTATTTTAAAAAGTTGTTTATTTAATATAGCTTGCAAAGAATCAATTTCGATGTTAAAGGACTTCATAAAATACTTATAGCATTACAATAGTCAGGAAGCAGCCTAGGATAAGAAATAAGGTTTTTTATGCCAAAAATCTACCAGATCAAAATACAATTTCTGAGAAAGCAACCGGTTAACGGCGCGCTGAGATACCTTGCATACAGTCTTGTGTTACCCATTCACTGAATGGAACATTTCCAACAGAAACTTACAATCACATTTACACTGCGTAGATTATTATTCTATCTGAATCTAACAATTGGCATGTCTGATACGTTATTATCAATTACTACAAACAGTTTTATAGCCATTTAATTTGTTTTTTAAGTATTAAAAGCACGTTCGCGTGACAACACATAAATAGCCATACGTTATATCAAAATGCTTATTTGCAGAAAACAATGAAATCACAGATACTAACATGGAGAATGCAGTTACATATTAAAGTATTTTCTAAATTTAAATATAAAAGGGTGGATAGGGTTAACATGAGTATATTGGCTCCCAATTTCAAAGATTTTACAAGTTAATGACAACGGATAAAATAACTTTTATAGTAATGATGTATAACCTAACAATGTCGTATAAAACTTGAAAGTCGTTATAACAGTAACAAAAATGATTTCTGTATCATACAGGTCATGGCATTTTTCAATTTTATGTACAAAATCACCAAAAAATCGAACATTCATCTTCAAATTTCGTTCAAAAGGAACCCTCTTCCGACGTGAGAATTTTCATTAGTTTTACATTGCTATCAAAAAGGTAATTGTGATATATATATAAAATCTTTTCATACTCCGGTTATAAAAATATACAGCCTCTTCCGTGTTCTGCTTGTCTTATTATAATCTAAGAATGGTTTTATGAGACATATACTGTATAAATAAACTTTTGAGTAATATATTGTGTGTTGACGTACTTTAAGTAATAAAATATCACTTTATGTGTGACATTTAATGTCTTGGCTGCTTATATACACGCGCAATATACAACAGTTTCTTGAACTATTTTAACGACAAAATTTCGACTCTTTAAGCAAATGCAAAGGCTACTTTACCAGTATAGGCAGAATGTGTCCGTATGAAAAATATGTTGAGAAGAATGTTTTTGTGACCAAAAGTAAAAAAAAACAACGATAAATATCCAGCAGGAAATGCCACGTTCTGAAAACGCAGCCTTCCAAAATCACAACTCATAACACGTAGATGTGCACACTACCAATACATTCTTAACACACGCAATGGCAATAGAAGGTATGGCATGTAAATCACAAAAATGCTCCTGTATAATTATTATATAAAAAGAAAACCTGAAGAACCAAACACGCATGCATCCAATGCCTTTGCAGAAGACTGGGCATCAAGACAGCCTAAAATACCAAAGAGAATGGTTTTTTCTAGAGGTGAAAGGGCCGGCCGATCAACACGGGGTTCAAGGCGGCCTAGATTTCCTAAAACAATCATTATCTTGACGAAATTGTAGCAGCACCATTTAACCTTTATCATGCTGAACACGTGTTGACTGATTCTGCTTTCGCGACCAATGTAGATCATGATCAGTCTGCACACCCGTGCAGTTTGATCATGATCTGCACAGTTCGCTTTTCAGTCAGTACATTTTTATTGAACACCCCTTTAAACAGAAAATGGTACTGTCCAAATTGGAAGATGGACAAGTTCATTATAGAAATTTAGCAGGGTAAGGGTTAAACAATACTAATGTCCTTTTATCCTCGAGAGGAATATCATTCATTATTCATGTCTTGTCACGTGAACTTCTTTTTAATACGTCAGAGAAAACAAATTAAATGGCTGCATAGCTGCTTATAATTACTGATGCAAATCTAGCAGAAGAGATCTTTCAGACATTGCCTGTTGTTAACTTCAGATAGATAAATAATCTCACATGAAAATATAACACGGCTAACTGGGATTTTGTCTTTTTGGAAATGTTCGATTTAGTAAATGGTTAGTGCAAAATAGCGCTGCTAAAACCATACACGGTATCTAAACGTTTTAAAGGGTTAAGGTTCTAAAATCAGTTTGGAAATATTACGTTCAACGTCGCCCACATTCTGGTTTACTGTGTATCTACCTTGTTCATGACAATGCATCCATTCAAAATCTGCATACAAGAGCAATAAAATACAGCAGTGTAAGTTTACAAGACAAGCAGGTTAAGCAATTGCCGCACCTTCCATATTCGCCCGACCTAAGTCCCTGTGATTTTTTCCTCTTTCCTTAGTTGCTTGACTTCTCTACAATTCTAGAAGCGCCCTTAGTAGCGAATAGTATACAATTTATACCACTGATGTTTTTCATGTATTTATGTTATGTTTGCATTTATCCACATGTTGTAAACTCATGGGCATATTGCCTTTTGTTTGAATCTACAAAGGACAGACTACTCTAAAATTCCAGAAGCGCCCCCTAGTAGCGCAGTGTATCAGTGTCTGCATAGTATACAAAGGGCAGACTAATCTGTGGCTTTAAGGACATGAATAGCCCGGATAGATAAGTGCGTTCCTGTTAAGGATGAATATTTTGAAGTGTAAGCAATGTTTTTCCTATATTGTATACAGACTGTCTCATAATTTTCATTTTTTATCATGATCTGGCAGATTCTCAGCCTAGACGTCACTTATTTTCTTATAGACTGTCTACTTCTTGGTTGAGGGATGCATGCTGTCTGTAACATAATATTACAAGTATTTTATGAGATTTGAGATGTCAGTATTATTTACGTCAGAATACAATGATTTCTTTACACGTTAACATTAAATAGTTAATTCCTATGACCTGGTGTACGTTAGAACAAATCTATTTCTTTGCACGTTGAAATTAAATGATTAATTTCCATGACCTATTTCAAAAACATTGCATGACATGGATGTGAAAAATACATACTTGCGAAATGTGTTTCGAAATAGTTTGAAGAAACTGTTCAAACACACACAATATTTGAAGTTAAACTAATGCATTAGTTAATGAATGATATCTGAAAATGAAAACTTTCATAGAACATGAATATCGTCAATGCGCAAGTATTTCCCATTCGAACCTATTCTATTTCTATAAGTAATGACATAGTTTTGTAACATCACTTACAGTATATTTGCTGTGAAATGGATCTGTAAATATATTTTTTGAAAGAATTATTATTAAATCTTATATATAGATACGTTCTTGTCATAAAAATACTATAGTTTGAATCAAAAACCGCCATTATGGCAAATCATATGTTATTAGTTGTGATAAATTGTGTATTTTAGCAAAATGATCAAATCCATCAAGCCAAAGTGCTTGAGATTATGGATAGTTACGTCTATACTTTTAACACCCAACATATATGGACCCGTATATTAAAAGATATCAAGATATACGAAAACATGTGCAGTATATAGCCCTTTACTATGTAAGTTGTACCAGCCAAGTACATTAGAACTCCCTTGCTATTTTCCACTGTATTGCTGTGAAACATATATGGCATTATAAAAACCGGTACAGTAACTGCTGTTTCAGTTTTTTAATTAAGATTGTTTTTTCGAAATCTACATGCGCTGCAATTCAGGTATACTTTATCCGTTAACTTTTTACATTAAATTACATGATGTCATTTAAAACATAAAACTTGATATGACGTCAATTTCAAAACTACTGTTTTAAAAACATGTTCCACGTTGATAAACACTAAAGTTACAACAATATTCATTCATTCTCATAATTAAGGCATGTAAAATGCAGTTTAAGATTGAATTGTAATTGTTCCGCAATTCAGAGTTCATGAATTTTAATGAAACCCCGCGAGCATAGGAAAACGAAATATGTCAGGGATCTAAATAAAAAGTAAACATTTACCTTACAATTTACATGTAGAGATAAACTTAAAAGGCCTTGTAAGTGGAAAATTATGGAACCCATATTTGACATCCACAGTTTTCAACAGTAGCACTTTTGTATCTCCGTAAGTTTATAAAGCATATTGATATATACATGTACTTGTAAATATTTAGTACTATTTATCGGTTAAACATAACTTTTTATTGATGTATCTTGCACATTATTCGTATCAGTTATAACAAATGTATTAGGGTAGTATATCAACTTTTAGAACACTCCCTCCAGAAGTATTCATTATTTCGTCCTTCATGCATAGCAAAATCAAACTCTTTTTAAAACAAAAGGAATTCCTTTTCTTGCATGCCAGACAGGATTTTTCACATGTTTTGCCAGTGCTGGGAACACTTTTTTACACCCTCGGGTGTAAGATGACTCACTAAAACACTGAAAATGCGAAAATTCTTATGTAAGTGATTTAAACGTAGCATAGTTCGAGATCTTGATCATATTAATATTTTGTACTTATGACTGCATTTATTTCATTCGATTTAAACCTTTAAAATCTTTGTTATCGTTAGGTGTATGATAGCCTTTTTATTCTTTATTGTATGAAGGTCAAATAGCCGTGCTCGATACTTTTTTTTCCCCATTTCTTAATGCCTACTGATAGCTTTTGTTAAGGTTATTGTCGAAACCAGTGTGCTTAATATCATGTTCCCCCTGAGGAATAACTTCAACGTTAAAGCTTCGACGTTGAAGCTATACAATAAGATATTTAATTGTCCAGTAAGGCAGCGGCGTAAGAGGATTGCAAGACTACAGAACAAGAAACCTTTCGCTGCTGAGTTTAAAGTACCTCCAATACAATTTTATATATGTCACATTGCGACTTTCCAGTTTTTTATAGTGAAAAATACCCTACGTGCCCCACAGAGCATTATTTCAGGAACATGCGAGAAATTTATAGAAAAAACCATCAACCTCCCTAAAGCCAGCAAGATGGGTTCCTCGCATCCCAAGCGAGGTTTTAAATCAAGAGCGATGAGGGACAAGTGATTTAAATATTTTCAAAAAAGACAATTAATATACTGTTCGATGTAATTTTCAGATGGAAAGCAAAACGTTTGTCTCTAGCGATGTTGTCTATCTTTAGAGACTTGATTGTAAAGAGTACGCGGCGCATTGACATTACGCAAATGTTACGTTAATGCCAAGATGACCGCAACACTTTGAGCATAACAGATATTAACTCTAATCGAGTCAGCTTAGTTTGAAAACATTTTAACGTTTCGTGTATGATAGGTTACGCGCAAACATACATAGTATAAAAGTACAGTAACAGCATCCGGAACTGGACGTTTACAGCGCCATGGTACGAAGTGAGTTTTCTAGAAATATGTCTTTGACAGTATGAAAACATAGGTGTGGAAATAAATAAAGCATGGATATGTATGGTAGATTATAGTTTGTGTACATCTAAATTCAACTAAAGAATATAGGCTTGTACAGTTTTGTGCTAAATTCAAAATAACCTTCAGGTGTTGCACATTTCATTACCTCTCATAAACAGACTCAATCAAACCGAGTCTGCTATTATTCTTCTTGAATGCAGTCTTTGCTTCCAAAGGATCTTTTTACACATTTTATTCAGCTTATTTCAAGCTATATTTCGTTCTTGATTTCCTAAAAGAAATACCAAAGATTTAGTAGATTTCTATTTCTTCATCATTGTTCTAAGAACAGTAACACGAGATGGTTATAAGATAATCCAGAGAGAAAGTGCATGATAAATGCATACATCCAATGCTTTTTCATCAGAAGAAAATTAGGAAAAAGAAATTTGTCCAAACTCTATTTTTGAAAATATAAATGGCGATGATAAATGTTCGCACCAAACAGAATATAAGGCAAGAAAGAAGGAAAGTTGTTGATACAAAAAGCTATCTTATCAATCTTACAGACATAAATGCATATATCATTTCTGCTATGATTATTAACACGTGTAGTATCACATTTCCCGTAAAGCTATAAATAAATTCTACAAGAAATATCATCAAGAACTGTTGTCATGGTTTCATGTTATTGATGTGTTTGTAAATGGAACATTCATGAAAAGAGTGACAAGTAACAAAAATAATCTATATGATACTTCAGACTACACCAATGTTTTATAGACTTGATAAGGTGCTTACTAGAAGAAATATTCAATTATTGAAAGGTAATTTTATATTTTGCAGCACAGTAAATAACTTTTTAACGTCTTAATTTTAATTGATTTAACACATAAATTTTTTACTACAAGAATAAAGTTCTCATAAAATTTAGATAACTCTATATAGCCAAAGTTATGGTCTTGCTATAATGCGGGTACTGGATGTGTAGAAAACTATACTGAACTAAACAGTCAACCCTGCCAAACCGAGCCTGCAACATTTTCATTTTTTTCGTGTTTAGCGACATTTGGAGTTTCCACTTTTTTATTTCTTTGCCAATGTCTTATAAATCACTTATAATGCACTTTTTAAATTAAGCACATATTTAGATCAACTTATTAGGGTAAAATCAAATTTTCACGCAAGAGTAAAATTTATTCATTTATAGGTATGGTATCTAAGGTAAAGACAACAACAACAAATCAGGTGCAATACGGAAGAGCATATGATATCACTTACACACGATAGCAAGATTTAAAAAATAACAATATCAAAATTGTATATATTACAAAATATAGCAAACTGTTTCAAAATTAAACGAGTGCGAACCCTCTGCAATATGACAATTACTTCATAACAGTCATATTTTTAGATATTGAAAAAATAATCTTTTTCTCGACGATCAAAAACTAAGGATATACCTCATAGAAGAAGAAGAAGGAGTTTATTCAAAACAATCATAATAATACACATCACATAATATATTTGATGTAGGCCAACATGACCCATGATCAAAATTTGATACATCATACAAAATGTACCTATATTGCATCCGTAAAGTGGCTTTGACTGGCCGTCTGCAAATGTCACGTCTGTTATCTTCAAACACCTCTACTTAGCTTTCAGCCATTTAGATAAAACTGGTAATTTGATGACTGGTCTTTTAAGTCAACAAATGCATTTCACTTATCTCTCAATGGACGATTCCTCAATTACATTAACAAATTTGGCATTTGGTAATCATAGATTTATGCGAACAAAATGTCAAGCTTTGTAAATATGTTACGATATTGCATTTTTGATAATGTCTATTTCTAACGGATGGTGTTAAATGTTTATGGAGATACACGATTTGTCAGTCGGAACTGTAACAAAATTCAGTTTCAACCATTCCACACAAAAAAACATCACACCGTATTACCGGCGTCAGTTTGGACAGATCACTTCCGCAATGACTATAACCAACTTTTGTCGGAGAAAAACAGGAAGATAAAATAAGTAACAGTTTAATGTAATTGCAAAATATTAGCTCAAGATCATCTGTATAAACCTGATGTTCATTGAGAGACAGGAGAAAATTTCGGTATTCTAGAATTGTTTTTCTGAGGAGTAAAATATCTATTCTGTCCTGTAACACGAAGGTGTTTGTTTATGTTTCTAATCTCTTTTTTTTTAAAAGTACTGGTGTAAATTGAGGTTGTTATGAACACATTCATGCCACTTGTATCATAGGAGCTGAACAAGGCAAGGCTGCAGACTTGAACTTTTTGAAGCACATCTGTACAGCTCCTCAAGTGTTAGGAAACGCTACCTTCGATTGTATTACAGAAGATCAGCTAACGCAATGTTTCTGTCGTTTCTTCTAGTAGTTATGGGAAGAACCGAGAATTATATCTTACTCATGTTACCTTTTTTTCATACGTAGATATCAGTATTTCAAACATTGACATTATTGTTATAATATATATAAATAACCTACAACTCAAAAGAACAGAATGTTCAAAAACAGGAATTACTTTAAAAAAAACATAAATCGGTGCATGTTTGCTGTTTACTTTCGTCTGTTTATATAACTTTTATAATACTTGCCGTTCCAAACCAGAATGGTTATAAAGTGCTTACACTATATATAGATGAAAAAAGAAAACCAAGTACAAAGTCTACAGTAGAAACTTATCAATGGAAATCAATTTTTGGATTATACACTTCTTTCAAACGACGAAATAAGTACTTATAAACACCAAAGCTATTCAATATTGACCGCCCTTTATGAAGAAAGACATTGGCAGAAGTTGTTATTTTATGAAAAAAATAGAATAACAGACAAACAAATCAGACAAACAAATGACGTAAGAATCCGCCAATTATATATGCCATCATCACTCTGGAACATATTTCACTGTTATTTCTATGACGAACAGCTTTAGCCATAAATAAGCTCCCCACAAAACCCGTAAATCTCGGTAGGTGCTTTTTGTAAGTTTTCCGCCGAAGTAACTGATTGTGACAATTATGCGTGGACGGTGATATACATACAGAATGTCTAATCTTGACAACGGGACTCTCGTGGAAAATAAGTGTATTCTAGCATTATTGCAACAGAATATTTAAGATGGAAACATTACCGTAATATTATACAAAGATTTACCACATACTAAATATACAAAGCCTCCTTAACCTTTACCCAGCTAAATTTCTAAAATGAACTGGTCCATCATTCAAGTTTGGCAATACCATTTATAATTCGAAGGGGTGTTCCCTGAAAATGTACTGACTGAATAGCGAACAGTGCAGACTATGATCAGACTGCACGGATGTGCAGGCTGAGCTTTGTCTGCACTGGTCGCAAAAGGCAAAGGCAGAATTACTTGCCGCTAGCAATCAATAATATGTCTCATTATTAATATTTAGCTTTATTTTATGTTAACTGGTGAATACTGAAAAATATCAGTGAGATATTTCTCTATATCACTCATATTTCAGATAAAATTATCTCCCTTGAAATATATTCTTTAATTAACTCCCTTTGTTGCCTTTGGAATTACTGGTACCCTATGATTATCCTTATATTCAAGCCATACAGGAGTCATGTACAGCTAGACAATCCTATATAGGACAAGCTAGCTATAATCAAGTTTGCAAAAGAAATAATAGTAATGCTCTAGAAATGTTACCTTGATTGCTTGGCCTTGCCATTCATGTAGCTATTGATACGTGCTTCACCCACATTTCATCGGTTCATCACTATCGTATGGTAGATTTTACTGGCGACAGTACATTTAGTTGGTTGTTGTCTTAGTTTATTATCACAAGACATCAACTCAACCTTACGTATTATGCCAGCATTTCCGTCGAAATTTTTTCCCATCAAGCCAGTTGTGTTCCAACTACCATCCCTATTCGTTATGCTACACAGCTCCTAGACCAGTATTTCCATTGAATCTGTGATGATATTTAATTCTGCAGCTTGATTTTCCAAGGACATGAGGATATTCCCCAGTTGTTTACGTTTTTCATGTTGTTTTTAATCTGACCTTCAGCATGTTGTAAACAACGCTTCCGGTTATTCAACGAACTGATGGCATTGACCCGAAAAGTTTTAAATATGCTTACTTAACTACTGTCTGTTGGCAGCGGATTCTGCATTTCTTAAACAAAATATTTTAAATGCAGTTTTTGTTTTCAAAAACAAAATGGCGTCGTGTTGATGTCACGGACCTAATCACCAATATTCGACATCAATGTGCCTTAGTGTCCATAGTAATTTAGCGGATGTATCATATGTAACACAGTAGCCTAAATAAATCCGAATATCATCATTGGCCTTATTTGAACATGTTAGCATGTAATAAACAGAAAATTCGTTGATCTTCACCAATTAGCATAAATTAAAAAGAAAATGTGTTTGTTTTCAGTGAGATATCGAAATTTATCTTCACCGATAAGGGAGACAATTCTGATATTTTCGCTCCGCCTTTGTGAAAATATTCAATTGTGTCCCTTATCGGTGAAGATATATTTCGATATCACACGGCAAACAAATAAATATCCTCTATATATTCACGGATATAGCGACCGCTTGAATTGGTGACAAATACATACATTCTGCTTGTGTTTTATTAAGTACGGTAAAGTAATGAAAAAATATGGGGTTGTTCAAATTACGATAGCCTGAATAAACATATTTTCAGGCAAATATTCGCTGCACAAAATGAATTCGTACAAAAATGCTTAGAAAGTTTTATGGCGGGCAATTTTCTCCAAGTAATGATATAAATTGAATATTCAATTTGTACGGCCATATGACGAACAAAATATTTCTATATATCCATTCCTATGATACGTTATCAGCCTACACAGACTTGCTGTCAAACTGTATTACTATCTCTTTTCATCCAAGAAACATTAAACAATGCCAAAAGGTTAGATTTTCATGGACAAGCAATCTATTCCATCAGATATTCAGTTTTAATTGTTATATTGGGAAGCAAGAAGTGTCATGGAACCATTGATTAGTCTGGGAAAAGTAAGAGATATATTTTCAGGCAACGTCAGTATTTTGTAAATTGGTTTGTTGTGTTTAACAATCTTTAGAAAAATGATATTGCATCAATAGCTGTTGCAATGCCTTTTGCCTTATTGTATATAACGTACCAATACATATCTTTATGAAATATTTGTTATTTTCCATGCTCATTGATTCAAACTATAATGTGAAGTAGTCTGGATTCTGTCATTTGCAATGTTGTTATCATTTATACTAAAGTAAGTGATAAGCTAATACTTCTACTAATTGAAAAGTATGTAATAAGTCACTATTTATACGTATGTACTAATCCTAATTAATATGTTTTTGTAACAGTAGGAGAGTTTAAGAAGACTCATTATCAATTCCAATATACACTTATGGTCTATTAAAATGAAAAAGAAAAGACTGTTGGATATTGCATCCTTCTTAAACGTAAACCTGAAATGTTTAAATGGCATATACTGTTATAAATCGGATAATTTGATAACATGACGATTTATAGAAGTTTATTCTATTTTCTGTAAGTAATATCATTCTATTAATACAGTAATTTTTGTCACGTTTCTTAAATCTTGATAAGTACCTTAAAAGAAATATTTTATAGTTTTAACAATACATGCATTTTATTATCATGCAGAAGAACTGTCATTAAGTGGTATTGATGTAAAAAAACTCTGAAGTTAAAATGTTGTCAATTACATAAGCTACAAGAATTTCATTAACTGAAACTCAAAACAAGCATACAGTTTTGACAAAGATAATAATATCGACACGAACCGTTCAGCGTCATTTGTTATAAATGAACGTCGTAGTAAATAGATTATATCATAAAATATGTATGAAGCTTGACATTTATTGTGCGTCTGTTCTCAAAATTCTACTGTTTCCGAAATATCAAATTGCCAATGCGATTTAGGCAATTTAGGCATTGTCCATGGAGAGATAAGTGAAATGCATTTACCAGCTATGTTTGTTGACTTCAAAGACCAGTTAACAAGTAACCAGCTTTATCTTCATGGCTGAAAGCTAATTCCTGCTCTTTTGAAGATAACATATTGCAGTTTGCAGACGACCAGTCAAATCACATTAGGGCATGAATAATAGGCATGGTTGTACAGGATGCACGTTACATCAAATGCAATAATTCATTCCCTAAAGATAACTTTACATCTTATTTCCTATTTTAGGAAAACAAACATGAAGATATTTTGAAATGAATTCCTTGTTAACATCAAGAATACAATAAAATTTTGATTGCATTGACAGAACACGAACCAACAAACTGCAGTGATTGTGACAATTTACAAGGCAAAGATAAAAAAGAATTGTTTCCTAATTTGTGGCTTAAATGTTTTCATAATAAGCTGGAGAAATGACATTTCAAAACTCGAATATCTGTGAACAATGCAGTAAACTATGCCTTTAAATATTGAATTGAATTTCCTGATGATGTAAATGTAAATTTTGGACACGTTACGTTACATGAAGTATTTTATGAAACACGTTCATTTACTGCAACATGATTAAATGATATTTTAGAACATAACATAATCATGCATTTTTATTTGATGCTAACTGTTGAAATACTGAATTATCAGTAAGATATTCCCCTATGTCACTCACTGTGCCGGGACTTCTTTGTTTTCAGAAATAACTTACCTCCCCTGCAAAATATTCCATAATTTCCTTCCTGTGTTTGTTTTGAAAATATTGGAACAATATGGTTAACTTAAAATTCAATAAAATCTGAAAAGTAGACCCCTCGGAAGCACCGAAAACAAGGCAAACAGTGAAAATTGCAGACTCGGTTTGATTGAGTCTGTTCATGAGCAGTAATGGAAAATGCAACACTGCCCACGCCCCCTAGCACCGGCTTAAGCAGTATTCAGTCTTCAAATCTAAATGAGTTGAAATCAATGATCCCGAAGGACCAGCAAATATAACAACACTGAGATGAAGTCGGGGCGAATTTTTACGGCTGCCACACAGCACTTAACACCCGCCGTTGTGAAGTAAATAAAATCTGAAAAGTAGATCCCTCGGAAGCACCGAAAACAAAGCAAACAGTGAAAATTGCAGACTCGGTTTGATTGAGTCTATTCATGAGCAGTCAGCCATATACCGAGTCATGTACACCTAAACAATCCTGTATAGAATAAGCAAGCCGTACTAGAGGTTTCAGAGGAAATGAAGCCGTACTAGGAAATGATAGTCTTAAAATTGCTTTAGAAATATTATCTTGGTTGTTTTAACTTGCTCTGTTTGTTTTCCTCCGCACATTTCAGCTCTTTACTATAGTCTGGTATCGTATAATTCAAATACGACCTTTCACTCGAATTCATCGTCAGGTCCCGGCAAAATTCCTATGTAATGTGTATTGTTCGATAATTCGAATTACTGATAACTCGAACAAATTATGCCGGTCCCCACTAGTTCGAGTTAACGAAGTTCGACTGATTGTCGTCGAGGTAGTTATCCAGCCAGTATTCAGATCCATGTATGTTTCCGTTGTAATTTGTGTACTCTAATATTTTTGTGACATAGTTTATTACGGTATGTAGCTCTTAGATCAATTTTTCCGAGCTATTTCTATTGAATATATATACTTGATAATATTTAATTCTGCAGCTAGATTTATCAAGGCCTTTCGGTTATTCATCAGTTTAGTGTGGTTTCCGTGTTGCTTTTTTATCTGACCTTCAGCAGGCTTGCCAACAAAGTAAGCTTCCAATGTTATTCAACAAACTGCTTGCATTGACCCGAAAAGTTGTAAAAATGCATACTGTCTCTTTTAATTATTGACAATGGTCGATATCTATTAGCCGCTAATTGTGCTTCATTTCTGGACTTTGTGACATATATTGAATAATTGAATGTTTGCATACATATGACTTTTTGAAACAGTGTATTTCAAAAGTTATTCAACAAACCACTAATTTGCTTTTCTAACAAAGTGATCGAGTCAAAAAATTTTATTCCAATTCGTATGTTTAAAATCGATACCGAGAGTTAGTGCCGATTAAATGCAATTTAAATGACGTCAGTAAAATGAAATATCCAAATTATCTATTGTCAGGAAACCAGCTCTGAATTTGTTATACTTTATGAGATTTGTCAGTGCTACTGTGTTGCTTCCTCTGTTTGGAATTTTGTGGTAAGCAGTTTTGCTTTTCTCTAAAGAATCTCAGCTTATTATGCAGTTTCGATTGACTCAACAAAAGTTGCTCTTTGACAGAAATCTTCCTACGTTTTTACCCACATTACACTACAACAAGATTTTTCATAGAGTTCTCATAAAACAATTTTGATTTCTACTTAATGAGCTAGATTGCTACTTTTATACGATGCAACAACTTTAAATTGTTTGTTTTTGAAGCGAGAATGTCAAACTGGCATAGCATACGCTCGTTTTGACTTTTAAAATATTTATTGAGATGTAGTGGTCAATTTTCTTAATTTTAACATAATACACATGTATTTGATACGGCCATTGTTCCAGGGCGACAAAGACTAACCAGCCGGTTATGATAACATTCTCATAAGCATTCTAAGATTAGTGAACATAAGGTAAGAGCTTCATAAACTTTGAAACAAACACTATTATTTTTTAAAATTGTAGGTACAGTAAAATTTGTAATCCAAGGTCCATAAATCAAGACTGACTGGGACTACGCGGTTGGTTATCAAATCAATTTTTTCCTCGGTTATATGCTCATTAACATTAAGACCAAATTGGGTGAACATTGGATAGGGGATAAGAACTGCTAAAGTTAGAGTGCGGACACTTTTCAATTTTCACAGGTCTAGTAAATCAATGAACATAACTCGGGGGTCTCTTTGTCAAACCAGATGGTTATCCACCTTGCCGCCTTATTATGCCACTTGCCACCTTATTATGACAATAAACATTTCGACCAAGTTTGATGAACTTTGGATAAGATCTTCTCGAGTTAGATAGCTGATACTGTCAATTTTCACAGTCTTATGTAATTCAAAAAGGCCATAGATCTATATCCAGACTGACTTGGTGGGTGGAGCTAGTTATCAAACTTGGCCGAAATATCATGCCAATAAACATTGTGACCAAGTTGGTTGAATAATGAATCAACAAATTTAAGAGTGGACAACTTTTGACGACGCCGCCTGCCTCAACAGGTGACCGTGCAATGCGTCATTTTTTACGGTAATATAAAAGCATTACTATTCTAACACAATACGGAGTGTTATTTTTACTTGCTGATTTGAGGAACAGGTTATATTAAAGCTTAAAAAACAAAGAAAAATATCAAACAGGGAATGCCACGCACCAAAAACGTAGCCTCCTCAAAACGAAACCCCCAGCACGCAGACGCGTGCACCACACACACATACACATACACACACACACACACACATACACACACACACACACACACACACCCAAAGCCAACACATAAGGACAAAACGAACAACACACACGCACACAAAGCCAACACATAAGACGAAACGAACAAACAAAGGAACACAGTGGGGCACCGCCTTGGAACGGTCAGTGGTAAAAACACCACTGGGGAGCTTAAACCGGTTTATGGTGCACCTAAGTCGAGTCAGAAAATATTACCTGCTAAATGTAATCTTTGCCGGACATATAAGCATTTTCAATCGGCGCAATTTCATTTTGAATTTTCACTTTATAGACAAATGGATGATGATAGAACAGCGATGAATATATAACGGTTAATCAGGCAAATAGTCACTTAAGCAACAATTGTCATTGTAATATGGAAAAAAATACATTATACTTATTTCTCTATGGATTCCGCGATCTTAATTGTATTTAAACACTGACATTTACTTTGGTACATAAAGCATACCCTGGTCCATCTTTATGGCCTATTGTACTTATGATAATTGAAACAAATGGCAAAGGGGACTTCATCTTAATATGCCTAACAATACCAAAGAGGAACCAGAGTTCTAATATTATTCAACTCCTGTTAAAATAATCCAATTTACGTTTGACATTAGTATTCTTGGATATGAAGGGAGCAGATAGCGAATCAATGGTAATATATTAAAACCTTTTCAATATCACTGATAAATGTTTAAAGTACATGTAATAATCATTTAGGCATCTACCTTGAACCAAAAAATCTACACACAAGAACTTAAACGTCACACACATTTATTGCAAATATTTCATTCTTGTATTTTTTTTTTGATATTCATTTATTAGTATTTACTATATTATTAAATTACATGTGTTTTTTTTTTGTTATAGTTATGCACGTGTACTTCGTGTTTTTAATTCAAGTCATACAAAATTCGCGTATTTACAAAAACATAGATGTTAATACATGTTGAAGTCAAATATAAACTCATTAACAAACATCGTTTTCAAGATTTTCCGGTTCTTATAACAGTAAAACTCTATTCCTTATATCACTGAAAAAAAGTTGGCCACTGTACATTTGTACATATCTTTTACTGGTTAAACGACTTAACGTATATTCGATATTCTTTTCCATCGACGACAACCGAACCTCTATCTATCCGAATAAATCTAATCCGAAAGTTAATTACATGCGCTGTAGTCGCGTTTTCAATTATTACCTATATTTCCATATGTGCATGCTTATTTTATAAAGATATGCATTAAACTTTCTCAAGTTAAATTAAGCGATTAAAATGTCCTTGAGTGTATTATATTCTACAACAAAGCGGTACGTACTTCAGTTCTTTGCAAACTAATTCCAACTGTCGATTTGTTGCATAAGAGAATAATAGTCTTGTAAGTTATATATATCTAACATGGTATTATCAATAAATTGCGTATTAACATCCTACAGTTTGTCATAATCAAACAAATCTTTAGGTTGATGCTTTTTTGGTGCTGAACGTTTGCAGTCAATCTGATAACAAGCCAGAAGGTATCGTAACATGAAAGCGTTATGATGTACGTTTTGTATTAATTGAATAACTAATTAGTTAGGTAAAAAAGGTTTATGGTTTAAATGCGAAGACTTTATTGAAAGATATCTATATGACAGATCTTATCAAATGTTCACAAAACTTGGTCACAACGTTTATGGGCATACAGTGTCTCTGGAGTTAAGGCCCTTGAAGTACTCAAAGTTGCGAAAATTGATAGTGTTAAAACTAAAACTTGAACAGTTATCATCAAATGTTCACCAAACTTGATCACACTATTTACGGAAATAATTTATCGGCAAGGGTGATAATAAGTTCGACCTGCTATGTCTCTCCTAAGTTATAGCCCTTAATTTACCCAAATTTGGAAAATAGGCCAATTATCAAAACATTGGCTTATGAATGGAAGAATACAATAGCATTTTAATAAATGTTTGTATGTGTTACTGTTCGGTTTAACACCACAAAACATAATTATATGTCATTTTGTGGTTTGCCAGCTTTTGGTCATGGAGGAAAAAGCTTGAGAAAGGTCCAGATGACTTAGAGGGCTTCCTTTCATAACATAACCTTACAACCTAAGCGACATTTTAACCTGAGTGAGTGGAAAGTGCTTCGAAGTTAGCGACATAAACCATTTGGACATGGAGGCCCCTATAAACAAATGAATGTTCTTATAATCAGTGTATCAGGTGTATTGGAAATTGATATGCAATAATTTATTTATAAGAATACAAAATGCCACTGTTTTCAGCAATGTTCCGTTTATAAGCTCATCAATAACACAGAATTTTGACAATGATCTTCGTTGATATTCCTTGTAGATATTCTTTATGACTTTATAGGAAATATAATACTGCATGAATTAATAATCATAGGAGGAATGATAGATGCATTTGCTTGCAAGATGATTGATTAGGTAGCTGTTTCTATCAGATGTTGATTCTTGCTTCCTTTGTATTGTAATCGGGGCACTTATATATTAGAAAATGAAAGTTTAAATTTTATTGTCATTTTCCTAAACATTTTATATTTGATACATTAAAGAATGGATGTATGCGAAAGTAACTTATCTTCTTCTTAATGATTGGTATATTTTACAGAATGTAAAGTGCAAATGAAGCTTGAAATACTCGTTCAGCATAGATTACATCCAAACCAAAGTTATACAAGGCTTAATTATTTTGTTGATCACGACGGTCTGAATGATATCACTTCAATAATTAAGATATTCACAAAATGTACTCTACTATACAGCTGCATACGTCAGTTACATACATGTACCTGTAATTTCAGATTGTCAAAGCCAAACATTTTCTAGAAAGTGGACTACGTACCATTGGTTTTAGCATAGTTACTTATATCGTTACAATAACTCATACCTCTGTATTATGTATTTCTTAAATAATAAGATTTGTTATATATGAAATGTTAAAATGTTGTCAAGATAAAATTATCTCTTTGTAGTAAAGGTCTGTTTACATATTGAAGTTCTGTTCGGAGTGTTACAATATTCATGGTTTTGACGTCACAATAGTGTTAAGTGAATGCGCAGCATACCTTCTTACACTTATTTGAAGAAATGCAATGTTGATAGTCCTCTTTCATTTTGTTACACTTCAAATCTGAAAGAAGCATATTTATCATTCAGTTTGAAACATACATTCAAGTCCCATGTTGCATGTAAACAGAAAGCTCAATGTATACGTCCATTTTGCGACAACCTGTTGCTTTTCTGTCGTCGCTTAATTCTGTTACTCAGCTATCCAACCGGGATAACTAATTATCTAATTGGAAAATTCACGTCGAAGGTATGTCGTAGGACAAACGTGATGGATTTATATAGATTTTACTCTATGTGTACTAGATTATGATACGATACTGAAAAATGCCAAACTGAGTAAGGGATGGGTCAAAAATGTATCGAATACGACTATTCAGTAAATATCACATCTTCATACAGCATAGAATAAAAACCAGTATGAGACGATACTTTCAGATATCCAAAATTGATTTAAGTACAATACAGTCGTCGGTGGCTCTTTTATCTCGCTAATGCTCAAACTAACTGAGACTGAAAGATCTTTGAAGTATATGTACTTGTAGACTTGCTAGCAGTCACGCAAAACGAAAATAATCTTCATTAAGAAAGAGGCTTTTTACGTTCATATAACTCTTATAGCTGGTTATCAGCTCGACCGTTGCTCGCACAGAAAGGACGGTAAAAAGACTTTATGGGATTTGATCTTTTCGCTGTTTTTATACAACAATCCTGTCGTATTGCCGGCCCGTCGGGACGGGCTGGTATAATCGTACAATAATATTCATTAATGAAAATAATAATGGCCATGATCTCTTTACATGTTCCTTACTGAAGTTTTAATTTTATGACCTATCTCGTCAAATGACATATAGAGATGTAAAGAAATAGATAACTTTTGTTTCAATTTAGCCATTTATGTACCGCTTTCTTTACATCTCTATATGTCATTTGACACAGGCGTTGTATATAAATTTGTTTGAACGTTGGCTTGTTTATTACAATGTTTTGTATCAATGAATCTAGTTCAATATGTAATAAATTTATTTTGATACTATTCTAGTATGAAAACTTTAGTCTCCATACAACAGCTATAAAGTAGTATATATATGTTCCTGAATTACTAAAATATTATCAAACATGTCTTTGAACATCAACATTTCCAATCATAAAATTTAACTGTCATATAAAACAGGTAGAGTAACTAGTCTTTCTACATTTCGGCAAAATCAGAGAGTGGAGAAAAATATTAAAAGGTAACTAATTTCCTGCATAATAAGGAAAGCATAAAAAGTAGTATTATTTATCTTTAAACGATCTTGGCAAAATATGCATCAATGAAACAAAAGTGCATGCAATCAAAAATCAAGTTTCTTCTTATTCGTCGTCTCATTTTAAATTGTTAAACAATTATTTGGACACAGATTCTAGACAGCTGAAAAAAAACAGCTTTCGACTGTTAACAAAAAATAGTCAAATATAGCAAACGTGCCAGTTAGATGTTCTTTTAATAGCCATTTAGATAACTTGTAACAAGGTATCCATACCCTTTACATGGGGTTCATTGCACATGCAATTACATAAGTTATCTTATATTCTTTTACGCTTAATTTTAAAAAAAAACGAAGAGGAATTTTATGTACATGTATGAGACATTGATATATAATTTTTGAGCTTTCTTTCTGGAATTTCTTAATACGTAAAACAGGCAATGTACGCGTTCGTTTATGTTTTGTGCTAAAAGTATAAGCGTAAACATTCATTATTCCCAAGAGCACTGGCTTAATGGGTATGCTCTTTTTGTGCTCTTTGCTAGAACGCATAACATACCACATCTAATGTGGTAACTGGACATAATGATGGTTTAGTATTCCATATATAAATTTATATGACAAGAGCATAACTTTATATCAGCATTTATAACAATTCCTACAGATCAATTTCACAACCAATATAATCTTAGCAATGGAACCGACCTAGGTAATTACTTTATTGAAAACGAATAAGTGTGTTAGTGCGAAATTACGTGTGCTTCAAGAACTGCATTCACGTCATTTATGTTTGATAACTATTGTCATTTCATACATTATTAATAAAGTAATAAGCAGCCTAGAATAAGAAATAAGGGACTTTTCTGCCGAAAATCTACCAGATGAAAAAATATCTGAGAGAGCAACGTTTCTTATATAATCGATTATATCGCACACTGAGATACCTTAAATACTGTCTTGTGCTACCATTCACTGAATCGAACATTTCCAACAGAAACTCAAAATCACATTTTTACTACGTAGATTATTATTCTATCTGAATTGAACAACAGGCATGTCTGATACGTTATTATCAATTACTACAAGCAGTTTTGTAGCTATTTAATTTGTTTCTTAAGCATTAAAAGCACGTTCGCGTGACAACACATAAAAGGCCATACGTTATATCAATTAGAAGGACAAAAGGACATAAATATAGTCAACACTGCTGTGATAATTCCTTTGACGATGCTTTTCTGTATTTGTTGAAGTATTGACAAGCGTGACACCAGTGAAGAAAGCTAAATAGGTTTTTTTTGTTTATTGCTTTTGATGAGGAATGAAACATGTTCTTTTGTTAAATGAATAATGTTAAAAAAAAATCGTTCTAAATAAGCGAATGGTTATATTATAACTGCGATATAAAGGGGTAATTACTGTACCATTCATCGAAAAAATACCTTTAATCATGTTCTGGGTTTAACTTCAGAGGTTACAGATAAATTGAACAAAAACATTAGTGTATTGATTTAAATTCCTGTATTATTAATGAAATAAACTAATAAAAGAAATTACACAATACGGGAACGGTTGATTTTAATTATTAAATTGAGGCATTTTTTACATCGTCTTCAAATTAAAATCGCGTTAAAAGTTTATTTCTAGTACAAAACTTAAATTGAAGTAGAGAGAAATAATTTATTCTTTTGCGACAGACTTAAAGATATGACGTAGATATCAGTTTTCATGTGCATGTGATCAGAATAATTCATTTTTCGACAGCAGTAATTGGCCTTTTTTCCAAATTGTAAAGATTGCATAAAGGCTTCTATGTTTTGAACACACCAGTTCCATTATTACAATACAGTCTATGTGACTTTAAAACATACATGTTTGCTTCGGTCAAAAAGGTTGCATGCACTTTCTGTCAGACTTTCGTTTTTGTCGTGTTGAGCGACCTGTGAAGTTTCCACTTTTCTCTATTTTATCAAAAAATGTAGTACAAGTGAAATTCATATTTACTCAGATTGGCTTCTCATGGTGTTCAAGAAACACAAAGTGTTAAGTTAAAATAAAATAAAACAGTATCGTCGTGAAAAGACCCTAGGATAACCAACAAAATAGGGGTTTACTCCAAGCCTGACATAAATGCGTTTAAAAGTTCAAACAATACTCAGCAAGCAGTCTACTGATGAAAATACGAAAACATTTTTAACATTTTACCAGACATGTAGAAATTTATTGCATTGCTTATACCAAATTATCAAAAATCAAGTTATCAAGACGAATTATTAAAACAACCCGATTTGTTCTGGTTTCGAATTTCGTACCTTTCTGCACTTTCAAACAAATTCAGATTACGTAAAAAAAGAACAGAAACAATACTTGTATGCGCGAAAATGTTCCAAACATAGTTTTTATGCTACAATTGTCTAGGAGATTTTAGTATCTTATTGTCTGCTTTTGTTTATGTAAACTTATGATAGAAACAACATGTCTATGCAAGAAAATGATCCAGATATGGCCTTTATGCTAAAAATCATTTTCTGGGAGTTTTTATTATCTAAATGTTTGCTCTGTTTTCTCTATTTTATTACACAGTACAAAAATGGGAATATTCGTAGTTCAGAATTCTATCTCAAAACATTTATACTTTATGTTTATAATGACTTGTCATGTCCGATCCCATCTAGCGAACCTTTGGAACTTACAATCTTACAACTCTTTCGTGTTTATACATTATATTATCTCACAATTTAAAATAAAAGAACAGTGAGTAGCATTCAGAAAATAAATGAGTATTATGTTTGCTTTTATAACATATTCAAAAGGCTTTTTGTGGGGGTACTAATCTTATTAAGTGATAGCTGTAGTTAAATAGGCACATAAATTCATGGGAAAAATTGCAACAATCAAGTTATAAAAATGCTCACATTTTTTCAAAAAATTAATCAAAATATTTGAGAAAATTCTGTTCTTCAATGAAAAGAGAAATAGTTTTGAGATATCGCTACGTCAATAATATGATATAAAAGGTCTTATTCTAGTCTTTCGCATCTGTTTTCTTCGTGAGAAAACTTCCTTGAGCAAAAATACAAGAATTATAGCACCTACTGCTAAAATAGCTGTCACCAGACTGGCAATTATCGCAACGGGATCTTTACCATCACCTTCTAGTCCATAGTTATCATTTACGTCAATGGTGTAAGTGTACTTTGGATTATTTCTTTTGTCAGATTTTGAATTTAATATATTTTTACTTCCGTTCTTTGAGTGTAAAATGTCAACAACTGCTTTAAATCTTTGGTTTGAATTACTCTTTTCGAAGACTTCGTTTATTTTCTGATTATCTTTACCGGGCACTTTATTATCATTTTGCGTTGTTAATTTGTCCTGTGCAGAATACGATGTGACCTTAAACAAGGTTGATGTTACAAAAGTATTTGCGTTTAAGTGTTCTTCAGGTTGCAAGAATGAGGCACTTTTATTCTGAAGTTTTCCTTCGGCAAAACCAACACCTGAGGTCTTTTTGTAAGGGGAAATAGACTTTTTTGTTGACGTGTTATCCTCTTCTGCAGTTTTTTCTTTGCTCGAGTAAGTATTGATAGAGAAATAAGAGGTACCATTGCTTGTCGAATTGGATGACGCATTTGCAGACATACTCAACACATTAGCAAACGAGGAGGGAACATTCGTTTCAAGAGTACTTTCATTCCAACTTATGTCAGTATCAAATTCCCGTAATCGGACCTTTTGCAGGTAAAGTATATCACACATACCAAGTGTGGAATTAAGTGAAATCCTGTACACACCGCTATGAGAGTTTGGGAAATATTTCATTTTTAGAACAACATTGCTTACGTTAAGATGAATTTCTTCAGCAGTCTCAAAGGTCCCATTTAAAGAACACACATTGATGTCTATGTTAAGGGGACACATTATCAACACTGTTGTATCGTTTGAAATATAAATCCATTGGTACTCTTCATATTGGGATCCATTGTTCAAACTTGAATCATTATCCATGCCAGCTACATTTATATTTAAAGGCAATATATCGTTGTCACAATCTGTTTTATTTGCATTGAAACAACTCAAAGAGAATATATTTTTCCCTGCAACGATGAAGGTACTGCCAGGCTCAATAGTCATACTAATATTAAAGGGCCTCTTCTCAGTCAAATTGTGTCTGATACTGCCACCACTAGTAAAGAATTCCACAGAACTATTGACCGGTGCTGAAAGTATAAATTCAAGTATAAAATTAGAGAATGCTGTAAACTATATTGATGTAGTTTTTGTTATTTCCCAGATATATGGTTCAATGTATACTGTATAAATTACCCAAACATTTCTCATCTGATGGAATCTACTAAAACATATGTGACAAAGTAAAATATTGTTTAATCAGGTCTCTTTCTAAAAGCATCTTATTTTAAATTTTCAAATCTACTGCAAACATAATAATTTCCATTTGTTAATCGAGGAATACGAAAGTTTGATAATGACCTTCATAAGTAAAAGGATGCCACTTTGCATGGCGTAGCATTCGCAATACTATTTTTGCAACAATTTGCATGCATTGTTCTCAGACCATTGATAAAAATATATATTGCAAATTTACTTTAAATATTTTGTTACTGAGTAATTTAAACTTCAGACAACTTACATGTAAATTCCTTAAATAAACTTTTAAATAAGCTAATAAAATGTCTTTTCTTGGTGCTAAGACAATGTTATACTCTGTGAGTTATAAAACTAGTGTTATTTACTAGAAACTAACACCTGCTTCAACGTATGTATTATCGTTATTAACTATAACATGTCATTTTAAAAATCAGTTCAATTATTTATTTCTATTCATATGAAAAGCCTGTCTAAATACAAATTGTTATTACAATGTTTATAATTATATATAAAACGTTTTCTTATATTGTTTTAGAAAAAGTTTAAGCTTTGCGTGGAAAACTTAATTTTACAAATTATTTTTAAATTATATGCTTTCCAGATAAATAAGGCATTTCAATGCGATGTCATATCATTCATGTTATTACATCTGCAGTATATAACTGTGCAGTAGTCAGATATATTTAGCAAATAATGCACAATATCAATGTTATTGCAAATGAAAAAGTAGACGCTATCTTTGTTGACAGAAAATAGCTGTTTACTTTGTGATTGTTGTATGTCCCAACATTAAACTGTTTAAATTTATACAAACTCGACACAACGAACGGTTTCGGGCGCCATGCTAAATGTACAAATATAATGAACAGAAAACATACAGCTGCTTCATTTATATGGAAAAAAAAGGAATGTAATCTTATTATGATGCAGTAGTGAAACTGTTCTCCGGATTTATTTGGAACAGTAGTATTCTATATAACACTAATTAATTAATTATCAAAATGAAAGCCGATGTATTTCTTAGATGGGAAAATATTATACCTGTTTTGATTTTCTGGCTAGTGTATCAAATTATTCATACATACTTACACACAATCCACAGCTCAACTTCACGCTTGTCTTGATTTGGAATAAGAACAAATTGATTACTTCTATTGGTAAACGGAGGAATCGTATACCAGCTGATTGGGCTGAAGGGTATATCTGAGTTATTGAAATTTGGTTCAGTGTTGTCCATAGGCAACATATGGTTCAAATGCCCTTCTAGAATACTGATTGGATGTTCAGATGTGATTTCAATTCCCGGCAACATTGATATATTATTCAAAAGAAATCCGTCGAAATCTGGTACTTTCTTTCTGGAGCAGTTAGTCGTCTTGGGAATTTCTTGTGAATATTTTGCAAAGTTATTTATCATTTTATCTTCTTCATTGTAGAGAACACACAGACTGATCGAGGTATCGGGAACTGAGGACTGAATTAACAGATTTGTTTCTTGGTTTCCTCCAAAATTGTCTTTTAATGCAAATATGTGATAGATGTGTCCATAGTCGTCGACAGAAGAAAGTTTTAATAGACCAGTAGCTAGTTCAATTACTAGTGTTGTCTTGCTCGTTGTTACAATTTGTAACCCTGTAAATATATGAGAAGACAACACAACAATGATTATATCTAGAAATGATTACAATTTGCAATGTGTTTCATATCATAGTTTTGACAATTGATGTTTAACAATAACATCCAGTTTCAAAAAAATTAGAAATACGTATAAGGAATTCTGTTATTTTTATTATTGATTTATGATACTATGTTAATGGGTAATAACGGTGTTATAATAAATAATAAATTATAATGGATAATTAATGTGGACTGGCTCATTTTCAGAAAATTTCAGAACAATCAGAAATAATACAGATGACCGCCATGACTTCCGGATTATTATTATTCAGTTTGCCTGTACATCAGCTGGGTTGTAACAGCAGTCAGTCGCTTTGTGTCTTTGCATAATTAAGGAATAATATAAAGTAGAGGTTACACACCCTGCAGAATAATTTCACGAGGGCGTAGCCCAGGTGAAGTATTCTACATGGCGTGTGACAGCTTGGGTAGTTTAAATATATTACAACATGACTTTGCTATATTTAGTTTCGATTCTAATATGTCTATTATGTGGATGAAACGTGGATTGCCCAAGGCGCAAGAAAGACGTGAAATATAGAAGGTAGAGGTAAAGTCAACATAACCATGTTTTAATAAAATTGAAAGGTCGAGATAACGCGTCCCGTGGAATAATTAAGCAGTGTGCAAACGTCTCGTCTAGTGAATTGTCGTGCGAAGTTAATAATCCATTCAAATAATATGTAGAAAATAATATAGCTTAATGACTATGTAATACAAAGAGATGCATATATCTATTTTATATGTAATGCATATTTAACAGTGGTCTTTCGAATTTTAAAAATGTGTTAAGAATTGAACTGATGTATTGATAAATAACGTATGGAATACCAATCTATTATGAATAAATTGCTTATTAATTTTCACCGAATAAGCTATATATATATGAATATATTTTTTTAATAATTAAGATATTTCAAACCTGATTCCAAAGAAGCGTTTTGTAAGGCAATACCATATCCAAGACGGAACGAAGTTTCACTTGTCAGATTAAGTGTAGCTATGACTGTTGACGTAGGTCTAGAAATTATCTTTGTTTCAACAATGTTTGTGTTTTCAGGCAATATTATGACGTCATTTAGTGTGTATGGCGTTTCTGGTAGAACTGGTAATATATATTTACTCTTGTATAATTCAGCTGAAATAGAAAAAAATAACAATTATAATGTCGTATGTATTTACTAAATATTTGAAATACATAAAGTATAATATATGTTTATGTTCACATTTGTTAAAAAAAATCCTCCACCTAATTTTATATAATTTGTGTATTTAAAAAATTCCATTCCCTCTTCTCTTTCTTGCTTCAAAAGCCCGTGGGGAATTTTTACTGCTTGGACATATTTCCTTGTTTTGTTGATTATAAATTTCAGAAAAGAGATTATCCATATGTATCTTCTAGCGTGACAGGCCTCTCATGTTTTGTGAATGCTAAAATAAAAATTGGATTAGCATACGCCATTGTTTTATACTATGTAACACTTTTAAAAGTCCTAGTATGGGAACACAATGTACGACGCAAAAACATGTTCAAAACAATTTTGCATTCAGTTCTCTCCTTGGATTAATAAGAAGTACAAACATTGATAAAACATTATTAAGACTTGCACACACATTTATTCTTGGCATATACTTCATATCTATCTGTTTACGGTGCTATTTGTCATCTTTTTCCTGTATGATGGGAGTGTTCATTGTATCAGCGACACAATTTCCATAATCTAATATATGCGAATTAAAATGGCAAAGAAAACAAACTTATTTAATTGAACATTTAAATTTTTTAGCAGGATTGTCGCTTGGGAAAGATTTGATCTTTGCTGCCCGAGCATTGTGTCAAGCATTCATACATGTTAACCTTTAGTCTGCAATGGCGACCAGTGCAAACCAAGATCAGCCCAGGCTGATAGTGGTCTGCACTGTTCGCTGTTCAGTCATTATCTTTTTGGTAAGCACCCCTTTTAACAGTTAATGGTACTGTCCAAATTGAAAGCTGGACAAGTTTATTATAGAAATTTAGCAGTGTAAGGGTTAAATAAAAATACAGAAAACCAGTTACCTGAGTGTATTGAGAAGATGTTTAGTACAGATATTAGATACAGACCTGAAAATAAAAAATATGCAAGTTAAATAATGAAATTATATTATATTTTTTGCAATATGTTATCTTTCTGGCAGTATGACCTTACCCTTGTTTTGGTCTTTTATTATACATATATGTATCAGGTAAGAAACGCAGGTAGATTTTTTGTCACTCTTATTCTATTTCAAATATATGCTAATCTTGTTTTTGGAAGATAAAAAAAGAACATTTATTACAAATACGTTTGAATATTATTTTAAATAATAAGTATTTTGTCTTAATTCAATTCTCTTTGTCAATACAAAGTGAAAACACGTTTCAAGATTCCTTCCACAGTTCGCCTTTCTATGGTATCTTCTTCGGGTCCTCTAGTGTATGTTATCTTTTTCTATCGCAACTGCAGTCTTCAAACACTATGAAACTCAAATAAAAACTGATACTTCTGTTCCTTTACAATAATGGGGTCAATTCATAATTCAGTCGTAATAGGTTCCCGCTCAGGAGGGATTGCGGTTTTGTACTTTTTATACTATTCCCTTAACCGATTCATTCCAAACTGAACGTGCTATCTAAATGCCTGCTTGCGTTTTGTGTTTCTAATAGATTTATTTGTATTGCTTTATTTTTTACTAGTTGTTATCATTTCTTTACAAGTGATAAAAGTGTAATTCTAGAATAAATAAATGCAGAAATATTTTGTTGTAGACACCAAACAACAATTGTGGCAAGATTATACTCTGTATTGACATGCCGTAAATGGATTTTCCATAACTGAAGAGCTTTTCACGAAAATTTACGTAGTGTATTACAGGTGCAATAGAATAAATGTGCAATGTATCAAGGAGAGATGTGAAATAAGCGTGCTATTTTATGCTGGTGACATTGCAGACGAAATTCTCTTCTTTCTACTTTAACTGAGGATGACTAACGTTTTAGATTCTAAAAACGTTTTTATTTGCATATCTAAGAAGAGTAGCATTTTTTGAAGCCTAAAATGTTATTTACACCATCTTAATCCTATAAATTATAATCTATTTCGAATTAGAATCCCTATAAGGGAACAAAATCTTTGTTGAAAGTATCAACTTATTGTAACGGTAACATGATGAAAACTTTAACGCAACCACGCCCACACTCCATCACATCCATACTCTATTTTTAACCGGTTGTGATAATATTACAACAGCTTATATTTATTTACAAAAATACAAAAACGATTATTATACTTACATGTCGAAATTCTCAGTACGTCAAACTGAAAATACATTTTATTACATTGTGCGAAATATTTCCTATGTATTCTACGTATTCAGAATATATGTCTTTTTTCTAAATATTCCACTTTATTACTTGAGGTTTTCATAAACCGTTACATTAATAAGCGTATGAAGAAGCCTCACAAATATCAAACGTTTGCAAGTTGAAACTGTTTTTAAACGAATCCATCTATTACATTACCAGAATTATAACTGAAAACATTTAGTAAATGAATATCAGGTTTTATTCCCAAAACGACTGATTATGCTAGTTAGTCTGTCTGTTATGAAGTTTGCTTTTACACTGGCCGTTTATTGGCCACATTGTCTACTGAATGCAACTAGACTGTTAACTGATAATCACATCGCGGAAATACAAATGATAATAATCTTTCTCCAATATCCTTAAGTGAACACAGTGGTTGATGCCTTTAGACTGAAAATAAGAAACTGAATAATGGATAGATTTCCTCTTTGTCAGTTGTTGCATCAATGTTTTGCACAATATGCATGACTGTGTTTGGCTGTAGTTGTACAAAATGCAAAATCAATTTCATGGCGACATTTTTGTTGCATAAAGACTTAATAATTATACTGTTCTTTATAAATTATTGCCTTTAAAGAAACAATTCTTTGCGTTAATGTAACATACACAAAACAAGCGGAAAAGAGATTAAGAATATCAAGAATGTTTAAATTCATACTCAAAAAATAACATAATGATAATTTCCCCTTGCAAAATCAAACAACTCATATATGATATTAGTATGGATGCTTTACAGACACAAAAGTATTCTTTGTACTACGTAAGATAAGTAAACAAAATTAATGAACATAAAAGAATATCAGAAAAATTACATGATTGTGTCGATCCTGCAGACTATTTCACAAGGGACAGCACACACACTTTACACTGTTCTTATAAAAAGGAAACTTGCATTTGATCACAAAATCAAAACATCAAGATAACAGTTTTTAGCTATTATTATGTAAAAAGGGGTCAGGATGGAATAACATAACCAGTGCTAGTGGGCATTAGAGGTGTAGCACTTTCCATTACCTCTCATGAACAGACTCATTCGAACCGAGTCTGCTATTATTTTTTTTGGTTGCATTCTGTTTCTAAAGGATCTCTTTACAGATTTTATTTACTATAGATAAAACAATACATCTTGAATAAATAGGCATCAGGTTACATTCGCTGATAGGTGTGTGGACAAAACGTTCAACTACCACTCTTGGTGTTATGGAGTCTTTTGTCCGGTCATATCATATTATCATTACATTTTTATCTGCAAACCTAACAGGCGGCAACTTGCAATTCTTATCCTGGTTTAAATGGTTAATTTATTGGGCGAAAAACGCAAATTAATTAATTAGTTGGGTTTTACGATAGATCGACGCATAACTTTTATATTTTGCCGAGATAAAGTGAAACTAGAAACATTTATATAACAATCAGTATTAAACACAGCAATATCACAATCAGTCTAAATAAAGTATCTGATGTTCAAAATTTACATAATATACCTACGGTTTTGAAAAGGTAAAACTTTTGACAACAGAAACTGTTCCAAAAAACTTCAAAATATGTTAGGCATTGTGAAGTTTATACAAAAAAAAAAAAATAAAATATTCTTAATAGAACATAGAGCTTGGAACGATGCATATTCAGGTTTATCTTCCTTACTTGACATAATGTGGCTTTATTTTAAAGCTGTGGTAAACATATCAATCAGCCTTTTAAGGAAGAGTGAACTTAGTGATCTATATCTCCGTCCTACTCATACTCCTCCTCCTCCATTCACCTCCTCCTCCTCCTCATCCGCATCTTCCATCCTCCTCCTCCTCCATTCACCTTCTCCTCCTCCGCCTCATCCATCCTCCTCCTCCAACTCCTCCTTCTTCATCTTTATACATTGAACAGAATGTCAACGAGAATATTGAGATACTTTCCCCATACCAGATTAATGATTTGTTTAGGTATTCTCCTTTGTTTCTGTGCAGATGAATTGTATTAAACTCTTCTTACATTGTGGCTGCGGTTTGCAATTAGGTATGTATTGCATGGCAGTTCGAGGGTTCAACGCAATAAGGGCGTATCTACATATGATTATTATATGTAGATACGCCCTTATTGCGTTGAACCCTCGAGTTGTAGATCTTTTTGAATATATTTAAAATAAATGTTGGTTGTTTACTGGTTATCGAAACAGGAGAACGCTCGCTCGATGCAACCACTAGATCAGTTTTAGTGAAAGTTTCAATACATTACATGTATGTTGTTTTGCTTGAAATATAACTTGTAATTGATGAATAAGTTGTTGTGAGTGTTAGAGGTGCAAATTTGTCACTGGCAATTTGTCTGACTTCTGGAAATCCAATGCCCATATGTGTTGTCACCCAGACCCCGAAAATGAGATGCGCACATGAAATATGCATTACCTTCTAAGTTGATATGGGCACTTCAACATCAGGACTTTCAGCCCATTATAAATTAATGACTCCCTTTCAGCCGAATCGTACCCCTTTGCAGGAAGATACAACCGGCATTTTCTATCCCTAACCGGCAATGTGCAACGCCACCTAGGAAAGACTTATACCATTAGTAAAGCAAACTAAGGATTATCCTAATGTGCTATTAACATCTCATGACAATTTGACAAAAATATGCATATTCGATAAAATTTTCTTTTAAGATAGGAATAAAAGGGCAGGATTGAATAAGACTTTGTTTTCTTTCAAGTAAAGCCTAGTTTACGTATTACATTCAGTTTGCTTGTTTTGGTTAAACGCCGTTTTGCAACAGTATTTTAGTTTGTATCCGACACTATTTGCTGGGGATAATCCTTAATTGATTAAATTATTTCAGAAAGACAATATCTAAGGAATTCTTTATTAAGGACATTCAGAAAATATGCCCCTGAGTCGTCTGTGATCCCTAATTCAAAACTATAATTCAAAGCTGTTCCATAATTGAACGGAGAGCTAGTTGTCACATTTATGACGTCATAAACTTTCTAGTCTGAGACAAAATTGAATTTTGAATTTAATGCTTTTGTTCTGCAGAAAGTCAGTTAAAAATAGTTGAAAGTCGAATTAGTCTGGTAAGTTTAACACACTGTTCCACAGAATTCCAATTCCAAACAGTGTTCGTTAATATTACTGCACTGAAATAAATTTAATGTAAATATTTCGTGAAAAGCAGTTATTGAAGTACAAAAAAACAAAAATGTATGTACTTGAACCGAATTATTTGTTATTAAGATAATGAAACTGCGTAAACATGTCATGCAGTGACATCCAAAATACGATTGACAATATATGAATGCAAACAGAACACATTAAAAACAATAACTATTTTCAACTAGGGACAATATGCATGAATTTCATTTTATCCTACCTTCATGCAAAATAAAGGCAAAATTCAAGGGGTATGATAAATTTTGCTTTATCAGGTCAGTGACTAAAATAAAGCTGGCGGTGCTACCTTTTTGATTTTTTTAAACGACGCCATCTTGTTTTGAGAATAACTGCTAAAAGACATATTTATGCAATTATTTTTATAAACGCGCTTTCATAAGGTACGTGAGACCATGTCAATAATGTATAGCGTATGCATACCGTATTTGCAATTACCACAAAAACTTTTTATAACGGAAACGCTCGGAGAAACGGAAAATGACTCATCTATAGCGTTTGTTCAGGATTTTAGCTCAGGGAATATATTGCATCATTGAATAAAATGACCGAGGAAACGGGTGCCTATTTGTTTTCTGCGGCGTTATGGCGTGTGTATAAGTCACGTTTAACGTTTGCTTGGTGAGAATGGGTATCCGACTTGCAACTGAACTTCGGATAAAACTTCATTTGGCAGCAAATTAAATATTACTCATTCATGTTCAGCAGAACAGAGAGGTCGGGTACAAAACAAGGTCAGCCTTTGCTTTTCCGCTTTTATTTTATAATATTTGGGGTTTTAAAGACCTATTTCAATGCAGCATGTGTGTATTTTGGAGGACGTATTAATTTTTAAATTTCTATGCAAGGCAGACTCAGATCTAGTTGGTGGTAAATTTTGAATTTTAATTAAAACATGATTTCAGATCAGAATGTAGGATAAATAGAACATTAGGTTACTGTCTTATAAATGTTATTAAGTTCGTCTACGAAAAAATAAAAGTCTTGGCTAGAGCCTTGCCTTAATATTTTCTTTGACTTACTTAATAAATTTAGATTTATAAGACAGTAACCTTATATTCTCTATATATCTCTCCAAGATGTAGCAAGGCATGAAAAACTCATGAAATGTGGTTTATATGGTTCATAATGTCATATTTAAAATAGTTACCATCCTTTCTAACTCCAGACACTGGTTCTTGATAAAACATTTGTATCTCTGTCAAACATTTACACAATATTTAATGACCATTTAGTTTTAATGAAACGTAACAACAATCACAATTGGAAGTAAAGGAAGATAACTCTAAAATCAAAAGTTACATAATGAGTGCATCCGGGTTCTCGCCGTGAAGAGTTAAATAGTATCTTCCACTTACTATGCAGCTAACATTTTTGAGGCAGTTACATGTACATTATACCTTTATTCCATACATTTATGGTGTGCAGCAGTCAAAAGGACTCCTGATAGTGGTACACTTATTGAGGTAATGCGATGATTTATTTAGGGCTGTCTTAATTCAACTGTCACTAGCATATGACTTACTTTCTAGTGTTTCAATAGAATATGCGAAAATGTAAGACAAACCGCTATATAGTTAAAGTTTGAGACGGACCTGTATATCTACATCAATTATGCATATATGTTTTCGATGAATATAGCTGGATCAATAAAGTGGCATGCAATTCAATAAATATTTTATAACATAACGCCAGAAATTATTGTTTGTTTGTTTTGGGTTTAACGCCGTTTTTCAGTATTTCAGTCATGTAACGGCGGGCAGTTAACCTAACCAGTGTTCCTGGATTCTGTACCAGTACAAGCCTGTTCTCCGCAACTGCCAACTTCCCAACATGAATCAGAGGTGGAGGACTAATGATTTCAGACACAATGTCGTTTATCAAATAGTCACGGAGAACATACGCCCCGCCCGAGGATCGAACTCACGACCCCGCGGTCCGTAGACCAACGCTCTACCTACTGAGCTAAGCGGGCGGGCTAATCACAGTTTGTTTTGTTTTCTCTAAATTTTGACTAATTATCCCAGTAAACATATATACTGAACATAGATCGATCATATAATACAATTTATTGACCGGCTGTTTATATAAGAAGTCATGTAATAATGATACAGATTTGTCTGACTTTGTACATGTTGTAACAGGATTTTTTTTATACTTTTCTTAATAAGATCTACTACTATAGAAATTTTTGAAAACACCAATAGTGATAAAGATGTATTTCTATTTTCATCTGAATCACCAAAATATATAATGGCATTGGTTATCGTATGCATGTATATACCAGCATACGAAAAACATTAATTTTTACTACAACATAATTCAGGTTTAGCTGGTGTTAGATGATGTAAGGGGTTTGCAAATGTTATTACCTCTCCTTTGACTAAATAAAACCGAGTCTGCTATTATGCTGCTTTTTTTTCCATTTATCATTTATGTACAGTAAGAAAACAATTATCATCTATCCTTTGTATGTAGTTTAATAGTATGTAGCATATCTTCTCATAAGTTAAAGCTCTCTTCTTGTTGAGGAGCAATAAGTTAGCCTTATTTTACCCAAGTGTCCCATTGTCAAGATTAAACAGCCTGTGTATATATCATCTTTCTCGAATAATTGTCATAATTTGTTAAGTCAGCAGACGACAGTAGAAATAATCAGCGTAAACAGACTATATTAAGATTTAAGTGACCTTCGTGGATTTTTTTATCTTTCGAGGTGTTCGCCCGCCTAAGGTATCCCCGTCCGCCCAAAAAATATTTCGTTTGTACAAAATAAGTGACATCTTACATCATACAATTATTTTTCACACTTCGTAAGCAAAATAAGTAGAAACTACAAAAGGATAGCGATTAAGATTCATTCGTTTCGGATGAGAACTATTAATAACATGTTTTGTTGATTATCGAAATAATTATTAGATAGATTTATCACATGTTTGACGTCGCGGGAGTGAAATAAAGCCATTACATAAAATTGATCAAACAGTAAAGTAGTGTAAATAAAGCTTTGACGTCGACGTCGTTTAAAATTTAGTAGACGTTGCTCAAATTTACTTGTTTATGATAGTTAATGAAAGTAAGTTCTTGATGTTAGCTAACATGTGATAAGAAGAATATGACATTTGTGACTTTCCACGTTGAACTGATTAAACAAGTTGAATAAAATTGATAAAATGCCCGGCAGAGCCTCGCATTTTATCATTTTATTCAACTCATTTAATAAATTCAATATTTATAGGTTACTAGCTTTGTATCGGGAAATATGCACGAGTTCTTCAGCGGAAATATTGCGCGACTTCAGGAGCGCAATATTCTTTCGCTGAAGAACGAGTGCATATTTCCCGATGCAAAGATAATAACCTTTTTATTACATACGCATCCACACGTATAAATATTATGTAAATATCATATATATGTTCAATAGCCTGAATAGTATTGACAATACTGAACTAAATAGAAAAAAATAGTGCAACAACACAAACTGAATTACGTCACGCACCCGATATGAAATTCAAGCGTCAGTGTATGGAAAAATATTGACGTTTCCGGTACCAGTGTAACTTAACGGGGAATAGAAACGAGTATGTAATAAGAAAAGACACTTGTGTACTATCCTCTATATATACTAGTAACAAAGCTTGAATGCGGGATAAATGATAGATAATCGGGAATTCTTATCTAAATATTCTTCAATACATGTTCAATAAACCTATAAGATCCTTTGTCGGTTCTATCAGTCTTTTAGTGAGAGTTAAAGGTATCCAATGGTCATCTTTCAGTAAAATATTTTATCTTTTTATCTTTAGATATCTACCTCATATGTATATAATCCTCATCAAATGTATTTAACTTTGATTAAATTTGCATAAAAAGCTACATTGATTAATTTCATAAATTATAATGTCATTTAGTAACAGTTGCGTGTTATAAAAACTGCCTGTTTTTAATGGTCGTACACATTTAAACTATGTTTATATATACATGCATATAGTGTGTAATGTTTTAAATCTGTTAGAGGTGCAAATTTGTCACTGGCAATTTGTCTGACTTCTGGAAATCCAATGCCCATGTGTGTTGTCACCCAGACCCAGAAAATGAGATGCGCACATGAAATATGCATTACCTTCTAAGTCGATATGGGCACTTCAACATCAGGACTTTTAGCCCATAATAAATAAATGACTCCCTTTCAGCCGAATCGTACCCCTTTGCAGGAAGATACAACCGGCATTTTCTATCCCTTACCGGCAATGTGCAACGCCACCTAGGAAAGACTTATACCATTAGTAAAGCAAACTAAGGATTATCCTAATGTGCTATTAACATCTCATGACAATTTGACAAAAATATGCATATTCGATAAAATTTTCTTTTAAGATAGGAATAAAAGGGCAGGATTGAATAAGACTTTGTTTTATTTCAAGTAAAGCCTAGTTTACGTATTACATTTAGTTTGCTTGTTTTGGTTAAACTCCGTTTTGCAACAGTATTTTAGTTTGTATCCGACACTATTTGCTGGGGATAATCCTTAATTGATTAAATTATTTCAGAAAGACAATATCTAAGGAATTCTTTATTAAGGACATTTAGAAAATATGCCCCTGAGTCGTCTGTGATCCCTAATTCAAAACTATAATTCACAGCTGTTCCATAATTGAACGGAGAGCTAGTTGTCACATTTATGACGTCATAAACTTTCTAGTCTGAGACAAAATTGAATTTTGAATTTAATGCTTTCGTTCTGCAGAAAGTCAGTTAAAAATAGTTGAAAGTCGAATTAGTCTGGTAAGTTTAACACACTGTTCCACAGAATTCCAATTCCAAACAGTGTTCGTTAATATTACTGCACTGAAATAAATTTAATGTAAATATTTCGTGAAAAGCAGTTATTGAAGTACAAAAAAAACAAAAATGTATGTACTTGAACCGAATTATTTGTTATTAAGATAATGAAACTGCATAAACATGTCATGCAGTGACATCCAAAATACGATTGACAATATATGAATGCAAACAGAAACACATTAAAAACAATAACTATTTTCAACTAGGGACAATATGCATGAATTTCCTTTTATCCTACCTTCATGCAAAATAAAGGCAAAATTCAAGGGTATGATAAATTTTGCTTTATCAGGTCAGTGACTAAAATAAAGCTGGCGGTGCAACCTTTTTGATTTTTTTAAACGACGCCATCTTGTTTTGAGAATAACTGCTAAAAGACATATTTATGCAATTATTTTTATAAACGCGCTTTCATAAGGTACGTGAGACCATGTCAATAATGTATAGCGTATGCATACCGTATTTGCAATTACCACAAAAACTTTTTATAACGGAAACGCTCGGAGAAACGGAAAATGACTCATCTATAGCGTTTGTTCAGGATTTTAGCTCAGGGAATATATTGCATCATTGAATAAAATGACCGAGGAAACGGGTGCCTATTTGTTTTCTGCGGCGTTATGGCGTGTGTATAAGTCACGTTTAACGTTTGCTTGGTGAGAATGGGTATCCGACTTGCAACTGAACTTCGGATAAAACTTCATTTGGCAGCAAATTAAATATTACTCATTCATGTTCAGCAGAACAGAGAGGTCGGGTACAAAACAAGGTCAGCCTTTGCTTTTCCGCTTTTATTTTATAATATTGGGGTTTTAAAGACCTATTTCAATGCAGCATGTGTGTATTTTGGAGGACGTATTAATTTTTAAATTTGTATGCAAGGCAGACTCAGATCTAGTTGGTGGTAAATTTTGAATTTTAATTAAAACATGATTTCAGATCAGAATGTAGGATAAATAGAACATTAGGTTACTGTCTTATAAATGTTATTAAGTTCGTCTACGAAAAAATAAAAGTCTTGGCTAGAGCCTTGCCTTAATATTTTCTTTGACTTACTTAATAAATTTAGATTTATAAGACAGTAACCTTATATTCTCTATATATCTCTCCAAGATGTAGCAAGGCATGAAAAACTCATGAAATGTGTTTTATATGGTTCATAATGTCATATTTAAAATAGTTACCATCCTTTCTAACTCCAGACACTGGTTCTTGATAAAACATTTGTATCTCTGTCAAACATTTACACAATATTTAATGACCATTTAGTTTTAATGAAACGTAACAACAATCACAATTGGAAGTAAAGGAAGATAACTCTAAAATCAAAAGTTACATAATGAGTGCATCCGGGTTCTCGCCGTGAAGTGTTAAATAGTATCTTCCACTTACTATGCAGCTAACATTTTTGAGGCAGTTACATGTACATTATACCTTTATTCCATACATTTATGGTGTGCAGCAGTCAAAAGGACTCCTGATAGTGGTACACTTATTGAGGTAATGCGATGATTTATTTAGGGCTGTCTTAATTCAACTGTCACTAGCATATGACTTACTTTCTAGTGTTTCAATAGAATATGCGAAAATGTAAGACAAACCGCTATATAGTTAAAGTTTGAGACGGACCTGTATATCTACATCAATTATGCATATATGTTTTCGATGAATATAGCTGGATCAATAAAGTGGCATGCAATTCAATAAATATTTTATAACATAACGCCAGAAATTATTGTTTGTTTGTTTTGGGTTTAACGCCGTTTTTCAGTATTTCAGTCATGTAACGGCGGGCAGTTAACCTAACCAGTGTTCCTGGATTCTGTACCAGTACAAGCCTGTTCTCCGCAACTGCCAACTTCCCAACATGAATCAGAGGTGGAGGACTAATGATTTCAGACACAATGTCGTTTATCAAATAGTCACGGAGAACATACGCCCCGCCCGAGGATCGAACTCACGACCCCGCGGTCCGTAGACCAACGCTCTACCTACTGAGCTAAGCGGGCGGGCTAATCACAGTTTGTTTTGTTTTCTCTAAATTTTGACTAATTATCCCAGTAAACATATATACTGAACATAGATCGATCATATAATACAATTTATTGACCGGCTGTTTATATAAGAAGTCATGTAATAATGATACAGATTTGTCTGACTTTGTACATGTTGTAACAGGATTTTTTTTATACTTTTCTTAATAAGATCTACTACTATAGAAATTTTTGAAAACACCAATAGTGATAAAGATGTATTTCTATTTTCATCTGAATCACCAAAATATATAATGGCATTGGTTATCGTATGCATGTATATACCAGCATACGAAAAACATTAATTTTTACTACAACATAATTCAGGTTTAGCTGGTGTTAGATGATGTAAGGGGTTTGCAAATGTTATTACCTCTCCTTTGACTAAATAAAACCGAGTCTGCTATTATGCTGCTTTTTTTTCCATTTATCATTTATGTACAGTAAGAAAACAATTATCATCTATCCTTTGTATGTAGTTTAATAGTATGTAGCATATCTTCTCATAAGTTAAAGCTCTCTTCTTGTTGAGGAGCAATAAGTTAGCCTTATTTTACCCAAGTGTCCCATTGTCAAGATTAAACAGCCTGTGTATATATCATCTTTCTCGAATAATTGTCATAATTTGTTAAGTCAGCAGACGACAGTAGAAATAAT
This sequence comes from Mercenaria mercenaria, assembly GCF_021730395.1. Classification (NCBI taxonomy): domain Eukaryota; kingdom Metazoa; phylum Mollusca; class Bivalvia; order Venerida; family Veneridae; genus Mercenaria; species Mercenaria mercenaria. The sequence goes on along the minus strand of NC_069377.1, from coordinate 3,032,812 downwards.
CAGCGTAAACAGACTATATTAAGATTTAAGTGACCTTCGTGGATTTTTTTATCTTTCGAGGTGTTCGCCCGCCTAAGGTATCCCCGTCCGCCCAAAAAATATTTCGTTTGTACAAAATAAGTGACATCTTACATCATACAATTATTTTTCACATTTCGTAAGCAAAATAAGTAGAAACTACAAAAGGATAGCGATTAAGATTCATTCGTTTCGGATGAGAACTATTAATAACATGTTTTGTTGATTATCGAAATAATTATTAGATAGATTTATCACATGTTTGACGTCGCGGGAGTGAAATAAAGCCATTACATGAAATTGATCAAACAGTAAAGTAGTGTAAATAAAGCTTTGACGTCGACGTCGTTTAAAATTTAGTAGACGTTGCTCAAATTTACTTGTTTATGATAGTTAATGAAAGTAAGTTCTTGATGTTAGCTAACATGTGATAAGAAGAATATGACATTTGTGACTTTCCACGTTGAACTGATTAAACAAGTTGAATAAAATTGATAAAATGCCCGGCAGAGCCTCGCATTTTATCATTTTATTCAACTCATTTAATAAATTCAATATTTATAGGTTACTAGCTTTGTATCGGGAAATATGCACGAGTTCTTCAGCGGAAATATTGCGCGACTTCAGGAGCGCAATATTCTTTCGCTGAAGAACGAGTGCATATTTCCCGATGCAAAGATAATAACCTTTTTATTACATACGCATCCACACGTATAAATATTATGTAAATATCATATATATGTTCAATAGCCTGAATAGTATTGACAATACTGAACTAAATAGAAAAAAATAGTGCAACAACACAAACTGAATTACGTCACGCACCCGATATGAAATTCAAGCGTCAGTGTATGGAAAAATATTGACGTTTCCGGTACCAGTGTAACTTAACGGGGAATAGAAACGAGTATGTAATAAGAAAAGACACTTGTGTACTATCCTCTATATATACTAGTAACAAAGCTTGAATGCGGGATAAATGATAGATAATCGGGAATTCTTATCTAAATATTCTTCAATACATGTTCAATAAACCTATAAGATCCTTTGTCGGTTCTATCAGTCTTTTAGTGAGAGTTAAAGGTATCCAATGGTCATCTTTCAGTAAAATATTTTATCTTTTTATCTTTAGATATCTACCTCATATGTATATAATCCTCATCAAATGTATTTAACTTTGATTAAATTTGCATAAAAAGCTACATTGATTAATTTCATAAATTATAATGTCATTTAGTAACAGTTGCGTGTCATAAAAACTGCCTGTTTTTAATGGTCGTACACATTTAAACTATGTTTATATATACATGCATACAGTGTGTAATGTTTTAAATCTAATGCATGGATCTGTTAATGCACATTAACTTGTTAATGTTATGTTTAGATAAACTATATGAAGTTGTTGTTCATGTTTTGTATCTAATACACCTTTAATTATATGTACTCCATGGCATCAGTAAACAAGAAAATATAACAACACAGAGACATATCCCATATGCCTGTGTTTTAACACACTACTTAGGCGAAATAAGTATTAACGACTTGCCGTATTCTATCAGAATTAGCATTTATCCCTCGAACTGGGGCTGAAGTAATGAACCTTCTTCTGTCCCTATCAAAACCGAAAGCTTACGTTTAAGAATTATTCACTTACCAGCAAGGGCTGTCAGTATGTGACAGGACAAATGACGCTTTTCCATTAGTAAATTAATTCCTCCAATTTCGCAAGTTGTTCAATCACAGGTTTCACGTTTTGTTGAATGTTCAAAAGAGCAGTGACAAAAACGGTACACTCTTACATGTACGAAAGAATTTCGATTAATAAAGAACAGTTTTCTGGCAATATATAAAGGTACATCATGGAGATCATCCCCTTGAACTATTCTAATCAATGCGCATTATATAAAGGAACCATGGATTGCAGACTGGCGCATTATATAAAGGAACCATGGATTGCAGACTACGTCATAGTTTAAACAGCAGAGACAAGAAACAGTAGACAACTAGACGAATATTTGGACTAGCCGTAGCTTGTGCCATTGATCGATCTGTTTCTGAAATTCAAATTACAATTTGAATAATTATGTGGCTAGGCTTTTGGTAGCCAGCATAAATCATTCCAGTTCGATTCGCGATTCCGGGACACCGACGTGTACGGCCTTCCATAGATAAAAAAAAACTAATATCTAAACACATTTTGTTAAAGAACTGTTTTAGCTCTACAAAATTAACAAACAAACAAATAAAAAAGATACTTTATTTGAGTCATGTAAATGATATGTTCTCCTGTCTATATTATTGGCACGGTTTGAGAAAAGCATTTAATGAAACATTTCTTCAGTACACATCTTATCTAACAAATATTTTACAAATGTATAGTCAAAAAATGCAAAACTTATATCCAGGTATACACACTAGTGCAATAACCTAATTCCAAAGAAGATTCCTATCATTTTCTACGATCTGGCGGCCACCGACCCTGTTTGTTACA